>NW_017805782.1:52194-59269 GCF_001891065.2 Hippocampus comes | reverse complement strand
CGGCCGCTCTCGGTCGAGCCGGACCGCTCGGTTCGGGGGCGCCGGCGGCGGCGGCGGCCGGCGGCGGTCTCGTCGACTGTGAAAGGCCCCGCAGGAAGTGGGCCGGACGCAATGCCCCAACTTGACCCCGGCCTCCCCGGCGTCCCGGCACCCGCGCGCGCTTTAGGACCTGCGAGTGTAGAAAAGAGGGGGGAATGAACAACACGCCGCCAGGATTACGGTTGGTGTGTGGACTTGACTTTTCTTTGCCGCGACGCGTCGTTTTGCTTTGCTTCAGCGGGGACGTCTTTGTTTGGCATTCGGGACTCCGGCGGCTTCGTCAATGCTCTTCCAGAAGTATTTGCAGTGCAGGGTGTGTTGTCATCACTTTCTGACTTTTGTGTTGTGTTCCTCTCGCCCTTCCGTCGGCCGATCGGATGTTTGTGTCAACCGCGCCGATAGCGATTTGGGCTCGATATGCCGCCGAGCGCCAACGCGAGCGGCGAGCCGCGCCGGGGTCGGGGCCGGGGCTCCCGCGAGCCCTCGCCCCGAGAAGACGTTGTCCGAGCGGCGAAAGGCGAGCTTTGTGTCTTTGTAGCATGTTTGTGGCCAGGCTGAGCGCTGGAGGTTGCGTTTTTCGCTGACAGAGTCCTGTGGGGATTAGAACGCAGGGAGCAGCCGGCCCGCGGGGCCATTGTTGGCCGGCCCCTCTGTGTCTACTGAGCGAGTCAATTGATGCGAAGATAAAAGGCCCCCAAATATGCATTGACACGGGCTTTGGGGACGAGCGGGCGGAGGGCGCTTCTGTGTCGCTGGTGTCATGCGGGCCCACAAGCGCCCCGGACGCGGACCGACGGCCCAAACATGTCCTTAAACTACATCAAGAACTTCTACGAGGGATGCGTAAGTCGCGCCCCGCCGTTTCGGGTGCTCCCGAGCCGTCTCCGGCGAGAGTTGAAAAGCCAAAAAAAAAAAAGGCAAAGGGGTACAACGAAGAGGCCGAGGAGATCGTTTGCGTCGACGGCGGCGTTTTCGGCGATTCGCGCGGCCGACAAAAGAAACGTCGACGTGGCCTCCGCCTCCGTCCGCGCGCGTGTCCGTCGGCGCGTCGCGTGCGTATGCCGTCGAAGCCGCCTGACGCCTGCGCGCGTGTTGCAGCTCAGGCCTCCGACGGTGATCGGCCAGTTCCACACCTTGTTCTTCGGCTCGGTGCGGATGTTCTTCCTGGGCGTTCTGGGCTTCGCCGTGTACGGGAATGAGGCGCTGCACTTCAGCTGCGACCCCGACCGCAGAGAACTCAACCTGTACTGCTACAACCAGTTCCGACCCATAACGCCTCAGGTACGGCGCGCCGCGGCGAAGCGCCTCGCGCGCGGCCTCGCCGTTGCCGTCGACGCGGTCTTCCCTTCCGTCTCGTCCCGCAGGTGTTCTGGGCCTTGCAGCTGGTCACGGTGCTGGTCCCGGGGGCCGTGTTCCACCTGTACGCCGCCTGCAAGAACATCGACCAGGAGGAGATCCTGGAGCGGCCCATCTACACCGTCTTCTACATCATCTCCGTGCTCCTGCGCATCATTTTGGAAGTCATCGCCTTCTGGCTTCAGAGTCACCTCTTCGGCTTCCAGGTCTGAGCGCTTTCGACCTCGTTCTCCTTTGCCGTCGAGGACCTTCTGCTCGAGGCCCTCGGGGGCCGCCGAAGTCCCCTTCCGGGCTCCCCTCCGCCGGCCGCCCGTGCGCTTGAGGAGGGTCGCGTTCCAAATTCCGCCGTTGCTTTTGAAATCCGGAACCGGTCTCCCTCCGAGCCGTTCCGTAGCGTCCGTCGGAAACACTCGCCCTTGAATCCAAGGTTAGGGTTCAAGGCGGGGCGTCCGGCGGCAGCTCCGGCCGGAACTCCTTCAACAAATCGGAAGAGTCCGGGCGCCCGAGTTGAACCTTTTGCGGATCTTCTCCTTTTCCCTCTGGCGCGTGTGTTTCAGGTGCACCCGCTCTACATGTGCGATGCCAGCGCTTTGGAAAAGACCTTCAACGTGACCAAGTGCATGGTGCCCGAACACTTTGAGAAGACCATCTTCCTGAGCGCCATGTACACCTTCACCGTCATCACCATCCTCCTGTGCGTCGCCGAGATCTTCGAGATCCTCTGCCGACGCCTGGGCTATCTCAACAACCAATGACCCCTCCCGCGCACGGACGCCGAGCGTCGCCGGCCCCTCGCCGCGTTCCCGCGCCTTTTGTTCCTCGTCGGCTTCTCGGTTAGCGACTGCCGGATACTCGCGCCGAGCGGGAAGCCAACGCAAGTGCGCTCGTGAAATAGTCCCGCTTTCCCTCCCGCGGGACCGGCGGCACAACAACAAGAGGGACGCGTCGACCGGACGCCGGGACCGTGCCGGCGAGCCGTCCGTCGGGAAGCGGGCCGCGGGCGCGCGAGCGGCGAGGAAGGACGGGCGGCCGACCCCGCGTCCCGTCGTGACCCCGACCCCGACCGCGTCGACAACTTGTAGATAGGAAACGCCTCCCCGAAACGGACCTTGATCACTTCAAGCGTTTCCGCTTTGAAAGCAAACATTTCTTTCCCGCGCTTGTTGTCACCAATCATCGCTCGCTTCCGGGTCACGATCGACTGGTGTCGCGTTCGTAGGCAAAGATTCAGAGAGAGAAGTTGGTGTCGAACGACGGACTTGTCGACGGGAACGAGTCAAAGGCGGTCCGAGCTCACGGAACAATAACGACGAGGAGACGACGTCAAACGCGTTCCCGTTTTTCGACCCTTTTGGTCGCATTTAGAATGTCGTAAGATGAATTCACTGTCCGTGTCGAGACTTGGCAAAACGCTGTTTTTATTTTCTTGATCAGACATCCATCCAACTTTTGTTGTGAAGGTTTCATCTGTTTTTCATCTCAGGTACAAACTTGCACGAGCGGACAAAAGCGGCTCGCCGGGAATGCTTTTCGAGGGGATTTGCGGGCGGGCGCCGCTGCGTTTTCTTGTGCGCGCGGGCTTAGGCGTGCTCGTAGGATTTCCTTCCTGCTCAGCAAAACAAGGTTGTTCGAGGATGCGACAACACCTGTGCGACCGTGCTCCAAACCGACAAACTCAAATTCAAAGTGTAGCTTCTATCTTTACACGTGTCTGTTGGAAACAATCGCAATCCGTGGCAAGATGGATCTATTTTTCTTCTTTCTTCTTCCCTCTGGAACATTTTGAACATGATTGCGCGTAGCAGCTTCCGGTCGCTTCTTCGCAGAAACTTGACCACAGCCTCTCTGGTGCTATTAGCGATTCCTCGTGCACACATTTGTGTCGCCGGCGGGTGGTGAAGGTCTTTCTCGGTTGATCGATGTCATACCTGCGGGTCAGAGCTAGCGGGCTCGTAAGCCGGCTGCCAAAGTGCTCCGAACAAGATCGCGTCGCGTGATCCTGCGGCACAACCATGGCGACTACTACCTCAGCAACCGAGTCGACGCGGAGACACCATCAAGGTGCTAAAGTAGCTAGCGGGTAGTCGGGCGGCCGACACCTTTGACATGCTCCGCCGGACAGCGGCGAGCTAGCCCAACGGCTGATAGCTTCAATGCGCTAGCCCGGCGGCTTCATGATGTTCCTAATTTATTTCATTTCAACGTGTGGAATGAGTGACTGACCTCATACATTTCAAATAAATTTGCTTTTTTCATATTACGGACTTTTGCTCCGTCTTCATCGGTCGCTTGGTTGTCAGAACTCGCGACTGCAGTTTGCGTTTCAATTGTTGACGCCTTGTGTTTTTCGTCCTTCAGTGTGTGGGAAGTACGAAACAAATCTTACAAGAACGCACTGAGGAACTACAGTATGCTTCTCTGAATTCTGTACGTTTTTGTCCAAAGTTGAACATGTCCCATGGCTCAGTTTTGATTGACGAGCTTTTCTCAACATTTTAGGAAGGAAGTGAAAAGCCGCGCTTTTATGTGCTGAACGACTGAACAGTGGCAGGTACCAGTTAAGGTTGCTCACAGTTTAATCTATATTTACCATTGAAATCTATATTTCATAACTATGAAACACACAGCGGACGTCGGAAGTTTCAACTTGAATTTGAACTCAACGGAAGGAGAAGAAGAAGAAGAGGAGGAGGAGGGGCGGGTGACGTCAAGGCAGAGGCCGCTCCTTATTGGAGCGACACGCGGAAGTGCAGCGAGCAGTCGCGGGCTAGCCACCACCACCACCACTAACAACAACAAGAACAAGAACAAGAACAGGAGGCGGAAGAGAGGATCAACAAGAAGAAGCCGTCCGTGTTTTCGAGCTCGGTGGGTCGCTCGCGGATGCCATGGCGGCACCGGCCCAGCTCAAAGCAGTCCAGCACCACTTGCGCACCGCCCAAGAACACGAGAAGCGCGACCCCGTGGTGGCCTACTACTGTGAGTGTGCTTCGTCTGACGCGCTCGCTTTGCTTTGGCCGCCCAACTCCTTCGCGACGGCGCTCGCTTCGGTTCGCCCGGGCGCGGCGACGGCCTCCTATGTTTCGCCTCTGACGTCGAGACTTGAATCGACAGGCTTCCTCGTCTCTTCGTTCTTTGCGTCGGGCTCCGGGAGCCCAATCGCCTCGTCCAAAGTGTTCGGGCCTTCGCGACGATCGGCCACCCGCCTCCTGCCTCCGTTCCAATCCTCCCCCCGTTCCAAGTTCCCCCCCCCCCCGCCACCACCACCACCACCACACCTGTTTCAAACCAGCAGCTCATCGGCGGGCGAAACGGCCACGATCGATTGAATCAGGTGCGGCCGAGTTGGAAAACGGCCGGGAGACGGCCATACTTGGACTAAAAGCCTCTTTTGGTCAAGTCCCATTTGAAACGCTGTCCTAAGTAGGAGGACGCTCGCGTCGTCCTGTGGGTCAATGCCGAAGAACCGATCCGAGGAACCAAAAACTCAGGCGAGCTCAGACGCCTCGCTAACCGATCCTTGAGTATGTCGCACCACGCGGGCTGCGACGCAGCAAGACGACTCCAAATCGGCTACGACGCGTCCGCGGGCTCGAAATCGGGCGACGTCGGCGTAAAGCGGCCGATTTTGGACGAGAGGCGGGCTGCGCCTTAAACCGGTTGGCAGACAATCGCAGGACAGAAAATGGACAAACGAGCCGCCTTCATCGGGCGCCGCGCCATCCGACGCAACGTCCGCCGATGGGACGAAAAAGACTCGCGATGTCTTTGAGGCCGGCCTCGTTTTCATTGGTTCGTCGTGCGCCGCGACTGCCGATAGTTGTGCGAATCCCTCCGTCTGTTTTGGAAGCCGCGCGGGGGACGCCCTCAACCGGTTGGCGGCCCGTCGTCGGGGGCGCGTAAACCACCATTGGTGCTCACGATCGCACTGAACGACAATTTCAAGTGTTCCATGAACCTGCCCCCCCCCCCTCCATGTTATTTGGAACGTGGGAGGAAAGCCGAGTACCCGGAGAAAAGCCACCCGAGCGCGGGAAGATGACGCGAAACAGGAAGGCCAGAATCAAACCCTGCACCGCTGCACTGCGAGGCAGATGCGCTAACCCGTCGATCGACGCCGCGCCGGCCGTGCGAATGAAACGCGCCCGCCCTCAACGAACCTGCCGGACGAGCACGTCGTCACGCGGACGACGTCAACCGTGAGGAATGTGATCCGGCTTGCCGGGACACGCGAAATGCTCGGCTCACTTTCCGTAGTCTTCCCGCTCGTCACTTTGCGATCCGAGTGCCGCGCGTCGGCCGTGAAGCCGCGTGGTTTTCTTGGTCGGCTCGATGCGCACAAAGCCCGTCAAACACCACAGATGGTGTGACGTCGGGCGTTCACCTTTTAAGCGGCGGATAGTTCTCTTTCGCGCGTGTTCAAAACGCAGCATTCTACGGTTCTATTTTTGTCAAATACATCGGCAACATTTATTGATTTTTTTTTTTTTTTTTTTTTTTTTTTTTGTCCAGAGTCAAAGCTGAATGTGAATTGTCATGAGCAAATCTCCGTTGCATTTACTGTTTTTTCAAATGAACGGAAAGGCAATGACGACGAGCAGCAAAATGCCGTTGACGGTCTTCTGCTTGCGTTTGTTCCTCCGCTCGGCGCCGGACCCGCCAACAGGCCGGCTGTACGCCATGCAGACGGGAATGAAGCTGGACAGCAAAACGCCCGAGTGCCGCAAGTTCCTCGTCAAGCTGATGGACCAGCTGGAGTCGGTCAGTCCCTCCCTCCTCAAGCCTTTTTGCACGACGACACTCGCGTCACGTCACGTTCACGCCAGGCCCGCACGCGCCTCCGCTTACATTTTACGACCTGAACGTCACGCGTTTTGCTTTTTTTCTATTGTCCGAAGTCAAAGCTGAATATGACAAAACTCAAAGCGGGCACGTTGTCTGCGTCCGCCGTGGTGAAGAGGGAGCCGAGCCGGAAGGAAGCTTTGGCTTTCCCGCTCCACGGACGGCCGGCCCCCCCCCCCCTCCTCGGCCAAGGGCGCGAGCGCAAGAACAAAATCCGGGCAGCGAGCGGCCGGGACGCTCGCCGCCCGGATGATTTGGCTCGGGCGTCGCGTCGGGATGCCGAGCGGGGAAGGCCTCCCCGGTGAGGACGGCGCCCCCCGAGGACGAGATGGCCCAAGCGGCTGGGGAGGGGGAAACCTGGGCTTCCCTGGTCAAGCTGCTGCCCCGTGACCCGACCTCAACGACAATCATGATGAGGCGCAGAAAAAAAAGTGGCGTGTTTCCGCTAACCCGACCGACCGAGAATTTCGACCTCGAAAAAAAACTTTGCGGTCGGCATTTTTTTTCAAACAACCCTCGACGTTTTTGTGGATCAACTCAAAGAATGCTCGCCCACCGTTCGTTTTCTCTCAAATGATTTGGCGCGCTCGAGCCGACTGAGGAAGCAGCGCCAAGCGTTTGGAGCCACGTCGGCCCGAGCCCACGTCGTCTTTACGGGCTCGTTAGGACAGGAAGGGGGCGGACCCCGGCGGGGCTCTCGCTACCCGAGCCGCCCGCGACGGGCGCTGCGATGTCATCGCGTGAGATCGTCAGTGGCGGCCAAAGTCAAAATAAAAAAAGGAAAGACTCTCCAAAAAGAAAAAAAAAAACCGAGTCAGTAGTGGAGCAAACAATTCGG
>NW_017805782.1:44597-52138 GCF_001891065.2 Hippocampus comes | reverse complement strand
GGGGGGGGGGGGGGGGGGGGGGGGGGGGGCGACTGGATGCCGTCACGCCAAATGCTTTAACGAGACGCGCGCAGCTCGACGACACACTTGAAAGTAGCGGATGTTGGTCCTGCTGCCAAATCTTTCCTGAGGCTCTTTGACAGTAATCGGCAGCAGCTGCGTGCGCGTTCGTGCCGTGTTGACATCACAGACAGTGAATGTTGCAAGTGTGAAAGTGCACTTAATTAGCGCCGCGCGTGCGTGCGTGCGTGCGTGCGTGCGCGCGCGTTTTGGAAGGAGGCCGCCGGTCCCTCCTTGACTTTGTTTTGCGTGACGACTGAGGAAAAAGCCTTGTGGTCTCTGTCACTTGCGCGACCAAGTTGTCACCTGTCAATCAACACGCCGACTGCTCGATGGCCCTCGCGCGTGACGCCGACGTCGTCGGCACCCCCCCGCCCGGCCGGATCATGT
This sequence comes from Hippocampus comes, assembly GCF_001891065.2. NCBI lineage: Eukaryota > Metazoa > Chordata > Actinopteri > Syngnathiformes > Syngnathidae > Hippocampus > Hippocampus comes. The sequence goes on along the minus strand of NW_017805782.1, from coordinate 51,688 downwards.
TGATGAATCCTCCCCGGCGTCCGCAAGAGTTGGTTGGCTTCTGGTTGCTGCGAAATGGGCCGCCGGTCTTCCGGTGGGGCTCGGCGCCGACCGCCGCATCGCGGCGCCGCGTCGTAGTCCGCTTGAGCTCGCGCTCGACATGGCTTCGGCGACTACTGCGGCGGTGGTGGGAACGCTTTTTTTCAACTCATCATGCCGTGCCATCCTGGATTTGGTGGCTCCTTCAAAAACCGTGCTCCCAGAACCTAACCCCGAGCCTTGGTTTAATGACACAACTCGCGCAGCTAGGCAGGGGTGTGGCAAAGCCGAACGCAAGTGGAAAAAAGACAAATTGCAGGTCTCTTATCAAATTTGGAAAGACTGCTGGCATAACTACCAGCTCACAGTAAAGGAGGCCAAAAGAGAATATCTGTCGGACCTGATTCAAGCTCACCGTCACAACCCATGCGCACTATTTAAAACCATAGATTCTGTACTCGAACCCCCTCTGCCTACTTGCTCGGATTCTTCACCCGAGATGTGCAACAGATTCCTTCAGTTTTTCCTTGATAAGGTCTCTACCGCTAGGACTCCGGTCTCAAATACCGCATCTGACCCCTCTGTCCATATTCCGTGTTCAGCTGTGCTAAATCCTTTTGAAACTGTGTCCTCCACGTTTTTGGAGGATGTAGTTCGCCAGACGAAGCCATCTGGCTCCCCCTGCGACTCTCTTCCCCCGCATTTCTTTCAGGAGGTTCTCCTGAGTGTTGGTGCATCGGTCTTGGACATCATCGACAGCAGCCTCTCTTCTGGTATAGTTCCCCAACAGAGGTCTTCCGGTCAGGTTTCAAGACGATGCATAGCACGGAGTCAGCCCTGTTACGCGTTTCTCATGACATCCTCCTGGCAAATAACACTGGAGACTACGCGTGTCTGGTTTTATTGGATTGAACTGCAGCATTTGATACAGTGGATCACGGTATTCTGCTCACTCGTTTGCAGCACTTGGTGGGCATTGGCGGGAGCGCTCGAGTGGTTCAGGTCCTATTTAGCTGACAGAACCTTTTGTGTCAGCCTTGGCTGCTCTGAGTCACGCACTGCTCCCCTGTCATGTGGTGTTCCACAGGGCTCAATTCTGGGGCCTCTGCTGTTCTCGCGGTATCTGCTCCCATTGGGTTCCATCTTAAGGAAACATGGTATTTCCTTGCACTGCTATGCAGATGACTGCCAGATCTATGTCCCGCTGAGCAAAAAAGACGCCTTCCCATGAAGGCCACTTCCATCCTGCCTGGAAGAAATCAAAACCTGGATGGCAGGCACAACATTTCTTGACTTTCAATGAAAAGAAGACAGAGGTGATACCGTTTGGTCCCAGTGGCCCTCGTACATCCCATCCTGTCGACTTGGGCCTCCCGTCTCCTTATCTTAAGTCAACAGTCTCAAACTTGGGCCTTAAACTGGACAGTGATTTCAAACTCGACCGGCAAATTGGTGCCGTTGTTCAATCCAGCTTCTTTCACCTCAGACAGCTGGCCAAAGCAAAACCTCTCCTCTCTCGTGAACACTTTGAGACAGTCATTCATGCCTTTGTCACATCCCGGCTCGATGACTGCAATGCCCTTGACTTTGGAGTCAGCCAGTCCTCCGTTAAGCGCCTCCAGCTGGTCCAGAATGCCGCCGCTCGCCTCTTGACCGGTACTCGTAAGAGGGAGCACATAACTCCTACTCTGGCATCCCTTCACTGGCTCCCCATACATTTTAGAGTTATTTTCAAGATCCTCTTTTCATTTGTTTTCAAATCTCTAATTCTGTTGCTGGTGCCTCTCTCTGGAATGACCTCCCACTGAACATTGGGCAAGCCTCCTCGCCGCCCATCTTCAAAACCCGCCTCAAAACTCACTTGTATTCTTTGGCATTCGACTCAGCATGACTCCGATTTGTTCTTGGTTTTGCTGTTCGGTGCTTTCTACCGTCTTTATTACCCATTTGTTTTACTGTTTGTCGTACATGTTAAATTGCTCCGCGTACAGCACTTTGTATGCAGCGACGGCTGTTTGAAAGGGCTCGAGAAACACAGTTGAGTCGAGTTGAGTGATTTGTCATGTCCTTGTTTATGATGATACGAATGCAGCGCGTTATGCCGGAGACAAATTCCTTGTGTGTTCTACTTTGTTTTCAAATCTCTAATTCTGTTGCTGGTGCCTCTCTCTGGAATGACCTCCCACTGAACATTGGGCAAGCCTCCTCGCCGCCCATCTTCAAAACCCGCCTCAAAACTCACTTGTATTCTTTGGCATTCGACTCAGCATGACTCCGATTTGTTCTTGGTTTTGCTGTTCGGTGCTTTCTACCGTCTTTATTACCCATTTGTTTTACTGTTTGTCGTACATGTTAAATTGCTCCGTGTACAGCACTTTGTATGCAGCGACGGCTGTTTGAAAGGGCTCGAGAAACACAGTTGAGTCGAGTTGAGTGATTTGTCATGTCCTTGTTTATGATGATACGAATGCAGCGCGTTATGCCGGAGACAAATTCCTTGTGTGTTCTACATACTTGGCCAATAAAGATGGTTCTGATTCTGATGGCCCGGCCGATGTTTTTGTGGCAGATGAAGACGGAGCTGAGCGACGACGACTCCATCACTCAGGAGGTGGTGGGCAACGCCCACATCGAAAACTACGCCCTCAAGATGTTCCTCTACGCCGACAACGAGGACCGAGCGGGACGATTCCACAAGTAAGTTGGAGCTTTGGATCCGGACTTGCTGTGAGGAGGGAAAGGGGAAATCCATCTGCGCCGCAGTGAAAACGGGAGCACGGTATCGCAATTTTGGAATGTGGGTGACCTCATCAACTGTCGCTGTGCGCAGGAACATGATCAAATCCTTCTACACGGCCAGTCTGCTGCTGGACGTCCTGTCCGTCTTCGGAGAGCTGTCGGAGGAGGTGAGCTCTTGCGCCGCGCTCGCCCGACGCTCCCCCGACGCTCCCCGCAACAAGTACTTTGCCGCGTCGTTCGCGGCTCTTTTCTGCTGACGTCCTGGCGGAAAGGCTCCGCAGAAGCCGCGTTGCTTTTCGGCCATTCCGGCCCACTTGAAGCAATGCGAGGAAAGTTGGCGGCGCCTCAGCCTGTTGACCTGCGCCGCGCGCCGCCGCCATTTCTTTTGATTTTGACGCTGTCCGCAGAACATCCAGCACAGGAAGTACGCCCGCTGGAAGGCGGCGTACATCCACAACTGCCTGAAGAGCGGCGAGACGCCCGAGGCCGGACCCATCGGCATGGACCTGGACCAGGAAGCAGGTGCGCAACCGCCATCGCAAACACACGGCGTGCCTTCGCGCGCCCGCAGAGACGCTTCGACGCTCGCTCGGTCACTCGCTGGCAAACGGGGATGGAGCGTCTTGAGCCCAGGAAAGACGAGCGCCGCTTAGCCGGGCGGCCGCGTGTGCGCTCCTTTCTCCCCTGCTGTCTTTTCATGACACGGCGCGTCGCCACCACGCGAGGCGTCGCGCGCGCTCGATGTCGTCTTTGGAAATCGACGTCCAGTAAATGAGCGGCCCGCGGCCCAACTTGCCGGTGCTCTCCCCACCTTGCTTCCGCTTCGCGCTCGGTGTCCATCCACGTTTGTCCTGAACTGTCCTTTTGCCTTCCCAGATGAAGACGAAGGCTTCTCGGGCCTCGCGCTCTCCCAGGGCGGCTCCTTCCGGGGCGGGGGCGCGGCTTCCTCTCAAGACGCGGGCGGGGCCGCGGCGCCGGGCATCGGCTTCGCCGGCGGCTCGGAATCGGGGCCTTCCGGACCCCCCGGCAACGTCCGCGTCCCCCCCGGAGCGCACGCCCCGGCCAACACGCCGGCAGGTAGCCGCCGCTCGCCTCCGCCGTAACGGAGCGCCGTCGTCGGCCAAGGCTCGGCCCGTCACGCCTGTCGTGTGACCCGACAGACTCCGTCAAGCCGGTGCCGATGCCCAGGACCGCCGTCGACCCCGACCTCTCTGGCGGCCAGCGGCAAGGTCAGCCACGTCCAAACGGGCGCTTCTCACACTGCCGAGGCAAAGAGGATCGTGACACGATGACAAACGCGCGTTCCCTTCAGCGATTCGCGCGTGCAGTGTGTGAGCTAGCAGATGAGCCAATCGTGCCCCGGCGCGTCGCAAATACGCGACCGCAAATGAGGATGTTTGAAAAGACCCCCCGAACCGACCTGCGAACACGATGACGCCTCGCCTCCATTAGCTCGCCGTGCCCATCGTGTCATCGCATCAAGCGATCAATTTCTGCGACCGTGTCCGCTCCCGCAAAAGGCGAGCGAATTAAACGCGGAGCACATAGCAGCCCGTCACCGAGCGGCGTGATTCACCGAGCCGGCCGACCGTCGCTCGTACATTTGCCAAAGCGCTCCCGAGGGCAGGCGGCCGAGCTTGACGGCGGCCGACCGCGCGCTTGAAGTGACGGCGACGGCAAAGGGGTGAAGGTCGGGGAGGTCGCCCGTGGCCAACGTTCGGCAACCCAACCTCTGCCCCTCCCCCCGCAGGTGACGTGCGCCTCTCGGCCGAAGACTTCACCAAGGCCCAGAAGTACTGCAAGTACGCCGGCAGCGCCCTGCAGTACGAGGACGTGCCCACGGCCGTCCACAACCTCCAGAAGGCCCTCAAGCTGCTCACCACCGGAAAAGAATGACGCCTTTGTTCGGCCGGCCCCCGTCTCTCCGCGCCATCTCATCGGCTTTGACGGAGACGGGGGCTCGACAATGGGCGCCTGTGTGCGCCCGCTGCCGGTCTCGATGACAAAAAGCCGCCGAACGGGGCTTCCCGCCACAGGGGGCGCCGCGCTCCTCTCGTTTTGTCAACGCGCCCGTGCGTTGTCTCATTGCGCAACGTCGGCGACTGCGCGCGCGCTCGTCGTCCTTCTTCCGAGCTAATGACTTGCCGGCCCGATGAGTTGTTTGCAACGGATGTTGCCGTGACGAAGATCCCAATACATCCAATTAAATTGTTTGCACTTGTGTCGCTTGGCCGTTTCTTTGTTTGGACCCTTGAAAACGCCGTTTACCATCTGCGTCGGTCGTTCTGTTGGGCCGTCGTCACGTGCGGTGCCCGAAGGTCGACCCTCGCGGTGCCCCCGCAGGAGATGTCGACTCCAAGCGGCCAATTGACCCCCACCCCCAAATGGAACGGAGCGCATCTCCCGATCAGGGCTCGCGCCGTCAGGAGAAGCCAAGCCCGCTCCAACGCCCGAACCCATTTGGAGGCGTCGCCGACGCGCACGACCACGTCTGCGTTGCTCGCCGCCAGTCGGGCGGTCGAGGCCGGCGAATCAAACGCACCCTGCAGCCAGAGGCGCCTTGGTATCCCTCCCCTTGCTCGGCCCCCCCGCCCCCTCCTCTTCACAGCCCGCTCTGTGTGCATGTGCGTGTGTGCGCCTTCAGGTTTGGGCTGGAGACTCCGACAAAGTTTGGGAGCGGGACAAGAAGAAAAGAGAAGGAAGGACGAGGAGGCGACGTCGCGCGTCGGAGGCGAAATGTGGCACGGCAAGAAGCGGCGCTAAACATGTGAGTTTCCAGTTGCCTGTCTGGGAAACGCTCGACTTTGTCCGCTTGACCGAGCGGCCGTGACGTCGTTCCTTGTTTGGGGCTCGACGTTTTTGGCAAGTGGCAGGAGTCGCTCCTGAAACGTGCCAGAAGCGGCGCTCGACATTTTAGGGAATTCTTTTTGGAACTCTCACGCCAATGTTCACATTTGACCTCACCGTTGTTGTTTGGAAGGCGGAGAAAAGTGCCCGACGGCAACTCGGGTGATCGTCCCATGAAAGTTGCGTGACGTCTTCCCTCCGACTTCGGGTGAAATACCAAGATCAAGTCCACGTACGGGCGAAGAACGAAACGTGGAAATCGGTCGCCGTTTGCTTTTCGATCGACAAGCCGGACCTGAGCCCGGCGCGATGGGGCGTGGCCTAATTCCACGAGGTCGCGCGGCAAAATCCTTTTGGAGATTTTGCCGATTTCCAGTCGAGTCGCGGTTCGATTGCGCCGATGACGGACTCGAATAGACGAGCGCGAGCAGCAGCCGCCCGTCGCGCCTTTGCGGGCCGGGTCGTGGGCGGAGACTTGACAAAGAAGACTCTTGTTTGAAGGTCGCGACCGCCCGCGTGAATATTCATCAACCCCGGCCGGGCAGCTCGACCGGATTCTAACGAGGCTCGCGAATGTTCGCTCGGCGCCCAAGCTAACGAGCCTGCGCCTCTCCTCAGGGCGGCGCGTCGCCGAGCCGGCGGGGCCGGGAGGCCCGCCGTCATCCTCGTGTGGGCGGGGCTGCACGCGTACGGTAAGACGCTCGAACGGGCGACGTCGGGACACGCGGGGGCAAACGCCGGGCCGCTCGGTTTTCGCCCCGTCTCGGCAAACGCGCGTTTTGTCGGTCCTCGCCGAAGCCGACGCGCGAACTCGTTTTCGGAACGGCGAAGGTCACGAGCCGCTCGGGGACGGCAAGGACCGGCAAAGTCTCCCCCGGACGACCCGAACGCCAAAGCCGCCGACCGTCTCGCCCGCGGAGCGCTCGGTACCTCGATGGGCGGTCACGTGACCTCGGCGTCGCTTTCCTTCGAGGCTTCCGTCGACGACGTCGTCGACACGTACGCCGCACGGGAGCTCCGGCCGACTTTCAACGAAAGCCGATGCGGCGACGTTTTTGCGCGGCGGACCCGAAACACGGAGTCGCTGATCCGACCAGACCCAAAGCAGAAGTTGAAAACAAAGCCGCCTGATTTTGGACGCGCGCGTGGAATATATTTTCCATACCCCTCCGGCAGCCTCCGCCAAGTACGCTCGTAAAGTTCCCCCTCCCCCTCCCCCCCTCCTCTCTCTCTCACACTCACAGTGCGTTTGGTGCGCGCGCGTGTTTAGCCGAAAGAACATTGGCCACATTGACGCTGGCCACACAATCGGCTCCTCACACTCCTCGGGGAGGATGAAGACCCGCCCACTTGATTTTGAACTTGTTCTTGCCACGCCTTTGACGACATGACGTCACTCTGACCTGACCCAACACACAAGCATCAACGCGTGCGCGCACCCCCCCCCCCCCCCCCTTTCAAGCCGACTGTGGCGTTTTGCTGGCAAC
>NW_017805782.1:41948-43168 GCF_001891065.2 Hippocampus comes | reverse complement strand
CACCCCGCGCCCCCCCCCCCCCCCCCCCCCGCTTTAAAGCCGAATGTTGCGTTTTGCTGACAACACGGCGACGTGACTCGAAGCTCCTCCCGGCACTCGCGCGCATCAGGACTTGGCCGCACACGCGAGACATGCGGCCTCAGGGGGGGGGGCGCCATTTGCATCTGCTCTCCGATTGTCGGCGTCCATCCCCTCGCTTCCTCACCCCCCCCCCCCCCCCCCCGCTTTAAAGCCGAATGTTGCGTTTTGCTGACAACACGGCGACGTGACTCGAAGCTCCTCCCGGCACTCGCGCGCATCAGGACTTGGCCGCACACGCGAGACATGCGGCCTCAGGGGGGGGGGCGCCATTTGCATCTGCTCTCCGATTGTCGGCGTCCATCCCCTCGCTTCCTCGCCTCCTTGCGCTCTCGCGTCCTTGTTTTCCTCGTGTTGTCGTTTTCGAGCGTCATTTGTGCCCTGAACTGCGTCACCGCCGAGGAGCTCGCCGCAAAGTAATTAAAGACGTTTGTGCTGCAGGATGCAAGCATGTCTTGCATAACAGGATCAATCCCGTGAGGAAGCGTAATCCACCACACACACACACACACACACACTTGAGCGCATTAGCATTTAGACGAAGACACGTGGTACAATGTTTCAAGTTTGATTGATGTTGTGTTCATTGGATGAAATCCAGCGCAAATGCGCGCGCGCAGACACTCGGAGACGGCCAACGACGGGTCTTTGTGTTCATGAGGCGCACGCTTTGTCCGATGGCTTTTCCCGTGGCACTTTTGAAACGCGAACTGTCGTCACCCTTATCTGCATGACTGCGCGCGCTCGTGCATGTCTTCTACCGTGTGCACAAGGTTCCTTTGCTTTTCGTGACGTTTTGCACAAGTGTGTGTGTGTGTGTTAACGAGCATTGACTGAGCGCTAATTGCCGATGATCTTGCCGTTTCTTGTTTCCTCCTCTCCTTTGGTCTTGTTGTGTTCTCGCCTTCCGGCGCTCCCGTCTCGGACTTCTCGAGTCCGTTCGCGGGCTCTCGCGGCCTTCAAGTTCTTCAGTGTTCTCGCGTGGCGCTCTTTTTGCCTCGTCGTTTGTCGCAACGGCACTCGCCGCCTTGCCTTCGCTCCGAGCGGTCTTTGGCGTCCCCACAGTGGTCCCGCGCCCAAGCACGCGGTGGCGTCCTCATGCCTGCCCCCCCCCCCACCCCCCCCCCACCCCCAAGCGGCGA
>NW_017805782.1:24839-28771 GCF_001891065.2 Hippocampus comes | reverse complement strand
CCCGCTCCGCACGACAGTTTCCGGATGCCAGTGGTCCGAGTGCGGATCGGTGTTGACGGAGCCCGAGGGCCAACTGACGTCTCCGTGTTACCCGAGCAAGTACGGCAACTCGGCGAGTTGCCGGTGGAGCCTGCGAGCGCCGCCGGGCTTCGTGGTGCAGATCCGGTTCGAGGACTTTGAGCTCCCCCCCCCCCCCGCTCCGCACGACAGTTTCCGGATGCCAGTGGTCCGAGTGCGGATCGGTGTTGACGGAGCCCGAGGGCCAACTGACGTCTCCGTGTTACCCGAGCAAGTACGGCAACTCGGCGAGTTGCCGGTGGAGCCTGCGAGCGCCGCCGGGCTTCGTGGTGCAGATCCGGTTCGAGGACTTTGAGCTGGAGGAGGCGCCGGGATGCATCTACGACCGGCTCACGGTCGCCACGGGCGACGGCCAAGTCAAGTTCTGCGGTCTGACGGCGGCCGGCCTCGTGCTCAACGCCAGCGGCAACGCCGTGGACCTGGACTTCGCTTCCGACTTCAGCGTTCAGAAAAGAGGCTTCAGGATCGGCTTCAGGCACGGTAGGGCGGCACCTTCGCCGTGTCGCCGGAACCGCGCGTGGCCTTTTCATTTGTTTGATTCGCTCCCTAATTTGTTTCCCGCTTTCCGTCTTTGTCGCCTTTTTGGCTTCCTTGTTTTTTTTTTTTTTTTTGCCTTCATTTTCATCCTTTGCCGTCTGCTTGGTTGCGGGCTTCCTTTTTGTGACCTCCCGGCCTTCCCTTCGGTGTCCTCGTCCCGGTCATCTTCCTTGCCTCGCGCCCGCCGCCTTCACCCTCCCCCAACCCCGCGTAGTCGCCGTCGCCTTGAGAAATCAGAAGGTCGGCCTCAGCGGAAGCGGCGCGCCGGCGGCCCGGGTGTCGGCTTCCGTTACCGTGCCGACGCTGCATCAGCTGACTCTCTGCTTGGAGATGGAGCGGAGTGGGCCCCCGCAACAGGCAAGCGTCGCCGTCACCTCGCCGCGCTCCCCGCCGGGAACGCCGCCTTTCCCTCCGCGCCGCGCAGAAATGGTGGCGAGGAGGGATTTCTTCGCTGTGACCGGCTCACGTATTTCTTGGCCTCTCCCGCCGGCACTTGATGCCACGGCATCGCAACAAATTTTGGTTTCGCTGACGTCTCTCGTTGCGGCCCACCCAAATTGAAGTTAACGAGGGCCCGTAATGCCCGGGCACGCGGGAAAGGAGAGCCGCAGTCGCCGATGCGCTTTTAGCCGCTTACCGACGGAACGACAATGCTCGGAAGCCGCAGGAAGCCGCGCTAACGTGCAGAGCAACCGGAGCGAAGCCGCTCGCTAGCCGCGACTCCGTTTACGTCCGAGTCGATGGAGTTTTCCCGCGACACGCGGCTCCATTTCTTTTTTGGATAAAAACCTTGAAAATGGAGCCGCGCGGAGCTTAGTGACGGAACGAATGAAACTCCGAGTCGGGTTAGCGCCGGCCGCGTCGCCATGCGGGACCGGGGAAGGAGTGAAGCGTTCCCGGCCGAGCCGCGGTCGACGTGACCCGTCGGGCGACGACACAAACGTCGCGATGGCACGGCACACAGGCGGAGTGGATCTTCACGTACGCCGACGCGGACGGCGACGCGGCGCTGGCGCTGGGCGCGGTCCAAGGCCGCGTCCAAATGGTGGTGGGGGGCGCCGCGTGCTGGCTGGACTCGGCGGTGACGCCGGCCGACTGGACGTCCCCCGCGCTCGGCCTGTGCCTGCTGTGGGCGTCGCCCGCCGGTCACGTGGGCGTCTACTTCAACGGCAAGCATTGGGCCCGGACCTGCTCGGCCTCCAGCGGGCGCTCCGTTCGCGGCGGCGGCGCCTTTCGCTTGGGAGGTGAGACCCTTTGCTTTCGAGACCTCAACCCCACCCAAGGACACCGGTGCGTGTGTGTGTGCGTGCGTGTGGATAGAAAATGTAAAAACCCAAAATGCATGGTGTCCAGCGACACGCCAACATGCAGTCGCCACACCGGAAGGCCAGAGTCCGTCTTCCCGAGCCGCGAGACAGACGTGCTCGGCGGCCATCCCAAGCCAAACATTAGCGCCGGCGCCTGGCGAAAGCCGGCGTTTGAGGCGCGTTCCGCGCGCCCTTTTACCTCCGCCGCGAGGACTGACCCGAGCTGTCGTGCGGATCAGGGCCAAGCGGCTTCCGGGGCAGCGCGTACAACGTGCGCGTGTGGGACTACGCCATGACGCCGCAACAGCTGGACGCGCTCGGCTGCCGCGCGGCGGGAAACGTCATCGACTGGGACAACGCCTTCTGGGACGTGCCCCCCTCCCTGGCCCGGACGGACCCCGCCCTAAGCTGCAGTGAGTCGCTTTGCTTTTTCCTCTCGATGGCGGGGGTCCTCGAGGTCCCCCTAGCCCCGCCCATCCGCGTTCCCCCCGCGCGGCTTTTCCGCCGGTACGCCGCCCTCCTCCCGCGTTCCAAAAGCGGGCGCGCTCGGCCGACTGAAGAATGTTTGTCTCGGCGATCGGCGAGCGACCGGTTGCGGGTGTCGCCCGATGACGGCCGCGATAGGCTCCGGCGCGCCCGCGACCCTCCTGAGGATGAAGCGCTGCCATGGATGAGTGGCTCGCCGAATCGGGGTCGCGTGGCCTTGAAATCTTGCCAAATGTCCCATTTTTCGACGCAAAAATTCAATTCCAGCGATTCCCCGCCCCCCCGACTTGCAAAAATGAAGCCGACGATCACGTGATTCCGAACAAAGTTGGCATTTCTCTTTCTCTCTCCGAGCTTCGAAAGGCCATTTTCCCACGACTAAGCTAGCTTGCATCAACTTCCGGACGAATGGCGTCGCGCGCAAGTGATGCGCAAATCGCGTCGGTGAGTTAAACGATGCGCACGATGTCGCCGGGAAATGCCAACGTTGTCGCGCGCGTGTCGGTCAGCGTCGCGCTTTGAACGGGCATGACCGCATTTGTCTTCTTGTTTTTCCGTCCAGGTGTGACCCCGCCCGGCGACGGCTCCGTCCGCGGCGACTGCGGCTCCACGCGCGTCGGGTGTCCAGGTAACAACAGAAAAGAACCGCGGCAGCACATGGAGCGCCATCCACGCCGGGACGCGCTCTTGCTCTCGCTGTTGTCATCCGCGCCGGATGGCGTCTGCACGCGCGCCGCGAATGTCAAGTGGCGTCGGTCATGCCGCTTGTCTCGTCTCCCTTTGCGACATTCCCGCAGCTGCTTCCTCTCCCGCCGACTCCACTAACAGCGTCCGCGCTACTAATGCGACACACACACACACACGGTAGGTAAGGCACGCGCGCACTCAACGCAACGCCACCCTCGCCCCCCCCCCCCACATCATCGGCCTTTCTCGGCGGTACCTTTCCTTTTGTTGTTCTCTCTCGTCTCGAGCGTCAACGGAATCTGGATTGTGAGTTGCGACGCTTCATTTCGACAGCAGCGCTGTTTTGCCGCCATGTATGCGCCCAAACTGCTCCGCTCCCATTTGACTCTTCGCTTTGTAACGCGCCGCGTACGCAGAGTCTCCGTCCTGATCAAATGTGGCGCTGATGTTCGGTGCGGACTGTCACTTTTTCTTTTTTTGTTTGTTTGCCGCTCGTTGTCGTATGTGCTCGTCGCCGCCTCCTGGTTGCAGCGTCGATGCGGCACGACATCTTCCCCCCGCAGACAAGCAACCATAAGGGACGCCCCCAACTCGCCGCCCCAGCGCCTCGGCCCCCCCGCGGACGGGGGCGCCCCCAACTCGATGTTGCGCCGGCACTCCGCGGTCCCCGGCCGCCCGCCTTCCCACGGCGCCGGTCGCGCTCCTTCCCGCCGTTTGTCCCCACGGCGCCCGCGAAGACCGGTTCTGGTGGCCCCGAACGCCGACGGACGTGGGCTCCCGCTTTTGCGTCGAGGCCGGCCAAAGTAGACCCCGAGGGGCCGCCCCCGTCGCGGCACC
>NW_017805782.1:3379-24796 GCF_001891065.2 Hippocampus comes | reverse complement strand
GTCGCGAGCTCGATCCGTCAGCGGAACGGGAAGCGGAGCCGTCGGCCGGCGGGGCGGAGCTTCAACCACCCGGAGCTCGTTCGGCCCCGTCCCCGGCAGGACCCGTCTCGCAAGTTCTGGTGATGCTTTGGCTCCGCCCCATTCACCGCCATCTTTTCTGCCCCTCCCACCGCCGCGGAGGCCGTTTCCAAGCTCAGCGGCTCCTTCGACGCTCTCGTATTGGCCTTTGGCTTCGCCCGCCCCGCCCCACCAGGAACACACCCGCCAATCGCGGGCCGGCGTCCGTGGTACTGCTCCGTCTCCGCCGGGTGGGATCTTTGGAGCTTTTCTGGCCTTCGAATATGAACGAGGCTTTGCGGCGCCGTCGACGGCATCGGGCCGGGACCCTTGGCCTCCTCCTCCCGCGACCGGCACGGAGGCGGCGCTCGTCCCGCGTCACGTGACGACTTTGTCAGATGTCCTCTGGTCATTTGCCGCTTTGTCAGACGCGCCCCCTGAGACGCGGGAGGCGGGACCGCGGACGGCCACCTTTCACGTCGACTCGGCGTCCTACCGGCGGGCTTTGGGGAGCCCCGCCCTTTTCACGTCCTCGCAGCCCCGTCGGCACCGAAGCCCTCCTCTTCCTCGTCGAAGCACGCCGCTTCCTCCAAGGACCGCCCCCCTCCCTCATTTGATCCCCCGTCCTTCTCCGACCCCGCTTCTTCCGCATTTGACGCCGCTTCGTCCTCGGCCGCCGCCTCGCTTGACTCCTCCCCTGAGCCCGCCCCCCGCGCCTCGCCCGTCCTCAGGCGCGCAAGGTGTTCCCGCCCTCGCATTGGCCACGCCTCCGAGCGCCGCCTCTTCCGTCCTCCCGCCGCCGAGCCCCTCCGCCGTCCACGTACGCCGTCCCCAAAACGACATGGCTGCGGGCCTGTGGGGGGCGTGTCCATGCACGCGCGGCAGCGATTGGACGAGGGACAGTAGGTCAACCTGAGCAATTCTAATTCCAATCGTTCCGATCGATCACGTCTCGTATCAGATGGAGCCTTTTAGTTCATTTGGCCTTTTTGATTGGCGCTTCTTGGGTGACGTGACAGCTGTCAATCGATAGAGTGGGCGGGATCTTTTTGGGCTCTGGTGGCTGGTGATTGGCTCATGGATGAAATGACCCGGGGCCTCGTTTCTCAAGCGTGCGTACCCACAGGAGCGCGCCGAGCAACGTTCCCGCGCAAAGTACCGGGCTGATCGATTTGGACTTGTGCGTAGTTACGAAAAGTGTGTCGCCCTCGAGTGCAGGAGAATTCTCGTCTGTGGGCCGCGACGCGTTTTTCTTTCGTTCTTTGTCTTGAAACGAGGTCATTTCAAATTGCTCATTTTTTATTTGATCTGGAAGACCCAAACGCCGTTGACGTGTTTGCTCTCCTCAGACAATTAGACCTCAAAATGTGGAAGATTCTCGACGGGGGAGGGGGGCTCTTTGCGATGTTAAGGGATTGATACGACGCTATGCGGACGCTCAATGCAAATAAGGCCGGATGTGCGTCGGCATTTGAGAAATCCGCCATTTTGTTGAACGCGCTCCATTTCAGTCGCACGAACACATTTCGGACCCGTTCCGCGAACTCTTTGACAAACGAGGCCTCGTGCCGCTCCCCCTCACGCCGCCGCGCCTCATCTCCTTCCCGACTGCTTTTTTGTACAATGACGCTGGTGAGCTGGGTTGCCAAAATCAAAGAGAAGAGCAGCTTCTTGTGTGTGAACTGCCCGTCAAGTGGAGTAAAACGTTTGGTCGGGGTCTCCTGTGTGCGCAGAGGCCTTGTTCTACAGGCTGGCTTTGGCGGCGCACGACGGGAGCTCGACGCTGACTCCGGCCGACGTGAAGGAAGCCGTCGCCTTGTGGGTAAGGTCGCCGCGTCGCCGCCCGACCGCATCGATGCGTGATCCGAGCCGCTTCTCCTCGCGAGGGTCCGGAAACTGTCCCGGCCGTCCTCGGGCAGTAGGCGGGGCAAAACCCCGAACGGCTTGCCGGCTCGTCGCAGGCCCCGCGCGCGGACAAAGAACCGTTCGCGCTCACGATCGCTCCGAAGGACACTTTCGAGCTTTCAGTAAACCTAGCGTGCGTGTTTTGGGGAAGTGGGAGGAAACCGCCGGGGTAGCCGGAAAAAAAGCTACGCCGGCGCAGAGACTCCGCGCAGGAAGGCCCGGCCGGGGCCTTGACTGACCACAGTGGAGGCTCATGCTCCACTTTGGCTAATGCTCAGGGAATCTGGTCCTCGAATAGATTTGGGCTGTTGCTCATGTTGGGTTCAAGCTAAATGAGTCTGTCGCTAATGCAAATGTTCGTCTAACGTTGGCCGTGTGCGTTTGCGACGGCAGCTGAACGAGACCTTCCGCAACTGGACTCGCGCCGTCTCCGTGGACTTGCTCAGGTGAGTCTCAGCTCAGCGGAGGAAAAGATGGCATTGCCGCGCGCGCGTCACACTGACCCAGACTTTTCTACTTCCCGCAGCGTCCGGCCCGAAGGTCACTCGAGGTTGAAGCCTTCGCCTGTCATGTTAAAGGTCACGCTCACCTCGCGTGTGGCGTTTACTTTGAGTCGCCGGTGTCGCGCAGCTTCCTGTGTCGCGCGCTGTTGCGCCACCGTGACGTCGCGGATGACGGCGGCGACGTCCCAGCGCTGGTCCGCGACAGAATCTGCAGCGGCGAGCTTCCCCTTGGCGCCGGTCTCGAGGTCCACGCGAACTCTGTTCACGTCAGCCCCTTGGGTAACACCGCCAGGCGCTTTTGTTCCCGTCCTTTGCTGACCCGTCGTCCTTGTTCTTGTTCCCGATGTCATTTCAGTCAATTCTGACTTGGAAGTTGGACGATGAGGTGTTTTGGCCGGAATTGGCCATGGCTTCCTTTGCCTGGGCTGGATGGCGGTCCCACTCCGCAACAAAAAAAAAAAAAACTCCTTTGCATATCGTCAATGTACGGGATAAAGAGAAGTGGTCCCAATATGGAGCCCTGTGGAACCCCATGCTCAGTCGCGGTGTTTCACGTAGACAAAAAGTATTGTTCCCTTCCAAAAAGCAGTCAAGGTCTCGACCTTTGATGCCATCATGGTGTTATTTCCTCACCAGTATGTCAGTATTGATTGGGTCAAAAGCTTTGAACCCCCCCCCGCCCCCCCCCAAAAAAATAAATAAATAAAACACCAAAACTCCTCACTCACCGCCGTCAATATTCAGGTTTTTTCAATGGCCTCAGGCATTGCCATCCGGGGGTAGTCGTAACCTTGCAACGTCCATCCATCCATTTCTTCTTCTTGTCTTTTTGGTCGTCCCGGCTGACAGAAAAATGATGTTGATGATGTTCCTGTTCCCGTCCTGCCAGAGAACTGTCCAGAAGACGACACGGTGCACTACCGGTGGCCGAAGAGCCCGCCCGGCGCCGCCCACTTCCTGCCGTGCTTCCCCAACAAGGAGCGGAGCGCCACCCGCAGCTGGTAACAAACAACACGTGCATGCAGAGAGAAGTGCCGCAAATAGGTTGCAGACTTGGACCGGTACAAAGACCTGGACAGCACATACTCGTGCCGATTCAAATCGTTGACTGAAGTCAAAATGAAAAAGTTGAGATTCTGAAATGTAGAAAAGCAAGAAGACGAGTCAGGTCTTGACCGTCAGTTCAAGTCAATGCGCATTTGGATCACCTGGCATGACAAGAGACTCCTTTGCACACCAAATATTTGGCCTCTTCCATTGTTGGAAAGCAAAAGGCAAGTGGGGGGAGTGCGCACGCTGCACCAAAAGCAATAATTGCTTCCGGAAATCAACGGTGCAGTCGCTTTTATTTCCGTGGTGCGCTCAGGAAGTGGCATGGGGGTTCTCGCGAGTCTCTCTCTCTCTCTCTCTCTCTCTCTCACCCCCCTCAGTTTGATCGACCATCACAACATTTCATCCTTCTGGTCATCCGCCGACTTCAGCAACTGCACCGACATCGACGCGATCCAGGTTTCGGCAGGTAGCCCGGCCCCCCGCGGTCCGGCGACACCGATGGCCCCGCGGCGCCGTTCCTAATGCTTTGTCTCGTCTCGGCTCCAGAGAATGCGGCCGAGGTTGCCGTGCGGCTCGCCGCCATCACCGACAACCGGCTGTCCCGGGAAGAGGTGAGCCCGCCGTCCTCATCGCGCCGCCGCCCGCCGTCCTCATCGCGCCGCCGTCCGCTGTGGCTTGGTGCGCGCAGGTGTCCAAAGTGGTGAGCAAAGTGCAACAGCTGGTGAACGTGGCCGACATCAACAGCGGCTTGGCCTCCACGGTGGTCACCATCATCTCCAACGTGATGAGCAGCCCCCACAGCGCGCTCGCGCCCGCCTCGGACAGGTTCGGCGCCTGTTTGGAACCTTGCGCCGCCGTCGGCTTCTCCGACATGCAACATGACTCGATGCGCGTTCCGAAGAAACGTGTCGTTCACGCGTCCCGAGAACGCTCGCCAAGGGTGTCTTGTTGTCAGGGCACTGAGGGCGGTGGATCATCTTCTGGACAAGTTGCGCTTCCAAGGCTCCAGCGTGAGCATCGGGTCCAGGAGGCTGGCTCTGGGGGTGTCGGCCTTCAACGCGTCCGCCTTCAACGGGACGTCCTTCAGCGCCTTCGTCCCGGCAAACTCGACCGAGCCGCAGGTAACGTTGCCGGCGCTCCGCCGTCCAAAGCGGCGCTTTGTTGAAGACCCCCCCCCCCCACCCGCCCCCTTCAGGTCGGCTTTGAGTCGGAGCACATCAACTCGCTGGCTCGGGTCACCCTCCCGCCCTCGCTGTTGTCGGGCGCGGACCCCTCGGCCCCGACCCGGATCAACTTCCTGTTCTTCGGCACCACCGGCCTCTTCCAGGTCCCATTTCACCTCTCGTCCTCTCACGGCCGCGCTCGTAGTACGTTCGCCTCCTCCGAGGTCTCCGATGTTCCTAACGCGTGCGTCCAATGTCGGCGACGCGTCAGCCGGAGCAGGACGGCCGCGCCCTGATCAGCTACGTGGTGGCGAGCAGCGTTGCGAGGCGCGGCGTGAGCGAGCTGAAGGATCCCGTGGAGATCCACATCAGCCACCTGGCGCCTCAGGTCAGCTGCTCCCTTTTCTCTTCTTGCTTCCACATCAGATTTGGCCCTAACCCTAACCCATCGTCTCCTTCCAGACCCTCCTCAGCCCGCTCTGTGTGTTCTGGGACTTCAGCATGAACGGTCAGTGATGAGGAGGAGGAGGAGGGAAGACCGGAAGGAGAATTGATGACGTCGGCGCCCGAGAGTCAACCTGGTGTCTTTGCGTGCGCGTCCACTAGGTGGCGGCGGCGGCTGGAACGGCGACGGCTGCCGCGTGGCCGCAGAATCTGGTGTCAACAAAACGGTTTGCCTGTGTGACCACCTGACCCACTTCGGCATCCTCATGGTGAGTGCGGGCGGGCGGGGGGGCGGGCGTGCCGCTTCGCGCTGATTTGTGCGCTTTCTTTTCGGGCTCAGGACATTTCGGGAGCGTCTCCGCACATTGACCGGCGGAACAACCGCATCCTGACCTTCATCACCTTCATCGGCTGCGGCGTGTCGGCCATCTTCTCGGCGGCCACGCTGCTCACCTACGCGGCCTTCCGGTGAGTTGCCCCGCCCTGCCCGCGCTTCAAGTGAACTTTTTGTCAAAAGCGAGGATACGTCTCACTCTCTCTGTCGCTCTCACACGCACACTCAAATTCAAGCTAAGCGTGTCTTTTTCTCTGATGAAAGTCTGACATTTTTGTTCGGAGAGATCACGTCAAACGCCGTCGATGGGCGAACGCGAGCTGACATGGATTCAACCAAGCGCCGCCTCACAACGCGGCGCAGCTCTCGCACAAACGGCGTACGACAGAAGCGCTCGGCCATTTCTTCCCTCCCCGACGCGGCGCCGACGACCGCAACCGAAGCGAAGCGTCGTCGGGAAGCTTCCGGGCCGCTTCTTCTTGCCGCGACTCGCGCCGCATCTCTTCCGGGACCGCGACGCGGTTCCGCGTCCAAGGCACGCCGCTCCAAATTGGCCCTCGCGCCCGGTGCCGTAAAGACCCGGCAGAAAACAAACGGGCCCCAGAACGCCAGTTGACCGGAGAGCTTTCGTGGGAAGGACTGACAGATGACCTCCGCCGTACGCTCGCGTTCGTCTCCCGGGTTGAGCTTGACCGCGTTTGACTCGGGCGTCTCGCGCGGCCCCGACTCCGGTGTGCCGGCCCGTCTCGTGCAGGAAGTTGCGTCGAGATTACCCGTCCAAGATCCTGATGAATTTGAGCGCGTCGCTGCTGCTCCTGAACGTGAGCTTCCTGCTCAACGGCTGGTTGTCGGGGCGACGCGGCGAGGCGCCGTGCCTGGCGGCCGCGGCGCTGCTTCACTACTTCCTGTTGACGTCCTTCACGTGGATGGGCCTGGAGTCGGTGCACATGTACATCGCGCTGGTCAAGGTGTTCAACACTTACGTGCGCCGCTACATCCTCAAGTTCTGCCTGCTGGGCTGGGGTGAGTCCTTTTCCGGCCTTTTGCCGTCGAGTCCCGCGGCCTCGACGGGCGGGCTCGGCAACTCATATGAACGCGCGTCGCGCCGCAATTGTCTCGCGCCCGCAGGCCTTCCCGCCGCGCTGGTGGTCTCGGTCCTGGCCGTGGATCAGCGCTCATACGGACGGCAGGAATACGGCGGCGGACGGTTCGGCGAAGGATCGTCGCAGTTGTAAGTTTCGACGGATCGGCCGCCGACTGACCGACTGGCGGCTCGATGGCGAGATTGGTCTTGGCCGCGAGAGCGTTGATTCGCAACCGCGCGCGGCCGATCCGACACGGATGTCGTACGCGCACGCTAACGGCTTTGCGGCGCGCGCGCGCGTCCTCTCTCTCCGCAGCTGTTGGATCCGCAGCGCGGCGGTGTTTTATGCGGCGTGCGTGGCCTACTTCTGCCTGGTCTTCCTGCTCAACGCGGCCATGTTTGTTGTGGTCATGCTGCAGATCTGCGGACGCAACGGCAAACGCGGCAACCGCACGCTGCGCCAGGAGGTACCGTGACCCGTCGCCATGCCGCGTCCGTTTTGTCGGCCGCCTCGTCGCCTCGGTCACGCCGCTCGCCTCCTGTGCGGCGCTCAGGTGGTGCGGAACCTTCGCAGCGGCGTCAGCCTAACCTTCCTGCTCGGCATGACGTGGGCCTTCGCCTTCTTCGCCTGGGGGCCGGTCAGCCTGGTCTTCGTCTACCTATTTGCCATCTTCAACTCGCTGCAAGGTGACCGCCCGCTGACGGACTTGGAAGGAATTCCGTCCGTTCATTTTCCGATCCGTGAAACAAACAAAAAAAGATCCCGAAACCCCCCCCGAGTGAACGGGTGAAATTGCAAGCCCCATACGGCCACGCCCATCACGACTGACACCCGTGACTCATCGCCATTTTTCCTTCTTCTTCTTGTTTTGAACGCGCACACGGCCACGCCCATCACGACTGACACCCGTGACTCATTGCCATTTTTTTCTTCTTCTTCTTGTTTTGAACGCGCACGAAGGCCTCTTCATCTTCTTCTTCCACTGCGCCCTCAAAGAGAACGTTCAGAAGCAGTGGAGACGCTCGCTTTGCTGCGTTCGCCTCAGACTCTCCGAGAACTCCGGTAACCTCCTTGGCCTTTCTTCATGCACATCCTCATCGCGGTCATCGCCGAGTCGCGAGGGAAACTCAGCGGGGGGCGCGCTCGCTTTGCTGCGTTCGCCTCAGACTCTCCGAGAACTCCGGTAACCTCCTTGGCCTTTCTTCATGCACATCCTCATCCTCATCCTCATCGCGGTCATCGCCGAGTCGCGAGGGACACTCCGAGGTCTTTGCGGGACCTTGGGAAACGCGAGGAAATCGCGGCAACCGCAACGTATCGGTCGGTCCCTTGCCTTTGGACCTTTGCCGGTCGCGTGCCCGATCCTCCGTCGGTCCAAAGTGTCACGACGCACCGAGGCGCCATCGCAGCCGCGCAATCCTCGGAAAACGCGTCGTCACGATTGAGTTTCTGAAGTTTGGCCGGCGCCGAGTACACGGACGCAAAGTCGCGCGTTTGCTCCTCCAGTACGGATTGTTTTGCGCGTCTTCTTTTGAGGCGGCTCCAAATGCGACGTGTCTGCCGTGTGGCTCTTGGAATCGGGCCGACGACGCCGGAGGGGCGTCCGCTTCTTCTCGCTCTCGGTTCTGCCGCGTGTCCTCCCGCAGAGCTCGGTGCTGCTGCCCGCTTTGCCGAACTCTCACGCAACTCGACGTTTTGGATCAAAATCTGCCACGCAGTGCCGGGTTGATTCGTTAAAAGTTCCAGGCGACAATATCAGCTGTGATGGTGATGGTGATGATGATGATGTCGTCGTCATCGTGGTTCACACGACTCAACCGTGTGTCAGACTGGAGTAAAACGGCAACCAACAACACAAAGAAGGCGTCTTCGGAGCAGGCCGTCCAATCCCTGTCATCGTGCTCCTTTGGCTCCGGCGCCACCTACTGGACGTCCAAGGCCAAAATCAACCTGCCACCCTTCAGCAACACAGGTCTCACGCACACAATTAACATGTCAGAATACTGTTTGTGAGTATTAGGCAGTGAAATGACTTCTGAACGCATACAAATAAGAATCTGTCAGGATTTTGATGACCGCGTCGATGATGCCATGTCAGGGTGGGGGACTCGGGGAATAAAAAAATCTCCAAATAGATGAGTTGATTTAGCGAATGCCAAGTCTGAATTAGACGGGAGACCGTTTTAGTCCCCTGCCAACTTGACCCCGTCAAGTTTGCCATCACGTCTAAAACGGCCGCTCCGCAAAGGCGAGCTCCAGAGGGATCAACTTGTCGTCGTTTCCATCTTCTTTGTGTCGGCAGAAAAACCAAACGGGACCGGTCCCTTTTCCTCCAAGGCGGAGTCCATCTCGTCATCGTCATTGACGTCCTCCCGTCCGTCCTTCCCGTCAGCCAGATGATTGACGAGAACGACGGCTAGCGCCGAGCGCGCTCCGACGCCTCCGAAAAGAAGGGCGCTCACGCTGAGCAACTGTAACCCCGCCCCCTACCGCGCCCCGTCAGAACGCCGTCATGTCACGACAAACGGGAAGTGACATGACGGCGTGACCAAATCTTCAGGAATGTCCGGCGCCCGCCAGGTCGTCCTCCACGGACGGCCTGGCGGGCGCCCGGGTGGCGGCCGGGCGGATGCCGGGCGGATGCCGCGCTGGTCCCCGGGCGTGCGTCTGCCTCGCGCCCCGCGGGTAAGCGGCGGCCGGTCGGTGGCCTTGCCGCCCAAAGACCAAGGCCGGGAAAAGCAACCGTGGAAGAAGAGCCTTGTTGACAGACCTCACGCAAAGGGCGTCCGCCGCACTTGCCCTTGCACCGTCCCCCCATCTTGTGTAACAGCAGATTGTGCTGATATGCGCTCACTCGAAAAACGCTCGAGAGTAAATTGTTGTGCTTTCACAGTCTATACATGTAGAAGTAACTTCTGTTAGTTCATGTGATTTGATAGTTTGACATGTTTAATAAAAAGAAAAGAATGACTCCGAAAATGCTGAATTCGGAGGACGCGGCCTGCGACTCACAGGCCGCGTCCTCGAAAGGCCGCATTTTTCGGCCGCCTGACGTCACTTCCGGCGCCACGCGACTATACGTGCTTGCGTTCTTCCGACGTGAACACAAAAGAAGACGAGCGTTTGTAGATTGCGGTTCCTGAGTGAACGATCTCTCGTGGACCTCATATGAAAGTTGATCTATTTTGTCATACAATGGTACGCTTGTCAATGAAATCTCAATAAGAACAACGAAAACGGAGGAAGCCGCCTGTGGATTTGTGGACGCGGCTTGCGAGTGACGTCACAATGAAGTCGATCTTTCCAATTTGGCCACTCGGACCTCCCCCTGAAAAGGGGCGTTGGGGAGCACCTTCCCGACTCCCCTCGCGGCTCGGCTGCAATCACCGCTGCTCTCGAGACGTCCAACGTAAGAATCGTCTCCTCTGCTCGTTTCCTCTTTTTCGTGTGCTTTTACCGGTTCCGTCTGGATTTCTGTGCTATGCGGGCTCTTCCGTCCTGCGCTGTGGCGTTTAAACGGAAGCCAAAGGGGTAATTCGGCCGCGCCGCGCTTGTGTTTCGCCGTTGAGCTAACGGCTAACGTCGGACGGTTGAGCACGTGACGGGTCGCACCGAATGGTGACGTGGCCGGTGAGTGTGCCGAGCCAAACAATTGTGTCGCTCTGATGCGTTTGAATGCGAAGAAAACGTCAGAAAGTGGCGGAGTACGTCAGAAAGTGGCGTACTCCGAGTACGCCACTTTCTGACGTTTTGAGTTGAGAATAAACTTGGCTTTGGATGAAAGCGCTGACAATCACCCGAGAGTTGGGAGGGTCACTCTCGTTCCGGCCCCCTCCTTCAACGTTTTCAGGTCGGCGCGCTCATCTCAGCTCATCTCATCTCATCTCATCGCCCAGCGCGTTCTCAGCTGCGTTCGCGGCTGCTTTCAGGTGACGTCAAACGGAAGACTTCTCTGCTTGTTTCCATTTTGACACGTTTTTACTCTCTCCTTCTGGGTTTCTGTGCTAAGCGGGCTCTTCCGCTCTGGGCTGTGATGCGGTGTGGCGTTTGAAGGGAAGCTAAAGTGTCATTCGGCCGCGGCAGTCGTCAAATCCATTTGCTTTGATGTGTCTCAATAGTCGCAAAGCCGTCGTACTCCGCCATTAACTTTGTATTGGATGGAATAGCGCATGAAAGCCCCCGGGACTCCCGGGGGCGGCGGCTGCTGTTGCCGGCCCCTCAATTAGCTTCTGCCGGTTGGCGCAGTCATCTCATCAAGGGGTGTCCAAAGTAAGCATCTATTCGCTTGTCTGTTTTTTTTCCCTCTTGCTATTGAAATGCGTTTCTACGGTTTTGGTCCGGATTTCTGTGCTGGGCCGGCTATTGCGTTCTAGCCTGCGATGCTGTGCGCTCATCAAACGCAAGCCCCGGTTGGATTGAGCCAATCGCGTTAACGGCTAACGCGCTTTGATAGGCACGTGGCGGAGCGGCACGTTCTCTGTTGTTTTCAGGGGACTTCAAACGGAAGGATCTCTTATCTCGGCTGCGTGTTTTTCCTTTTGAAACAGCGCGATCGCCGGCTCAGTCTGGATTTCTTTGCTACGCGGGCTCCTTCGTTTTGGGCTGCGATGCGGTGTGCACATCAAACGTAAGGCCCAGTGTCATTTGTGTTCGGCCCGGTTGTGCAACCGTTAAGCTAACGGCTAACATGGATGCATGCGCACGGAACGGTGACGTGGCGAACGGGCGCGTCAAATAATGTTGCTTTGATGTGTGCGAAGAAAAGAAAATCAAAGTTGGGTACTCCGCCATTAACTTTGGATCGGATGATAATGTGTCAAAGCACCCCGGGGCCTCTCCTTGAAGGTTTCTGGTTGCCGCTGTCATCTAATAGCAGCGCATTCAATGTGTTGTTCGGGCGACGTCAAATGTAAGCATCTCGTCTATCAACTGCGTCATTTTTATTTTTCCCTTTGAAATGCGTTTTCACTGGATCAGTCTGGAATTCTTAGCGACGCGGCTCGTCTCTTCTGGGCTGTAATGCCGAAGAAGTGTGGAACGTCATGAACACTTTGAGCACGACGTCTCTGATCCACTGGTCAAAGGACACTTGGATTTTCTTCGATACCTGCTTCGAACAAGGCGGATGCAGGTATAGTGGGAACAATTGATGTGTTGTTTCACGACCATATTTTGTACTTTCATGTGAATCGCCTGAAAAGTGCTTTGTTTCAGATGCAGCTGTTATGAAAGCAGTAACTAACTAAATAACAATATATTGTATAACGTGTAACATTAACCCCACTTCTAACGCCCCACTCTATACTCAAATCCTACGCCAAACCCCTTAACCTGCATTCTTTCAGAAAGTTGCAGTGCCAAATTCTGACCAGCTCGGGCTGCTATTGCTGCTTGTGCACCGCTAAAGGGGGCTCTCAGATTTCGGAGGGAAGAACCCTAACCAAACTCTGTACGCTAATCCTCCTAAACTGAGCCCTAACACGCACCCCTGACCCTTTTTCTAACTCTTAACCCTCAGCATAATCTATCTAACCTCTATTCCTAACCCTATTACTTCACCCGATGCCGAAACCATCCCCAATCCTCGAACCCAAACACTAAACCCCGTAACACTCTAACCCCGAATGCCAAAATAATTTGAACAGTCAAACCATAAATGCCTAACCGCCTTACTCATAACGCCGAACATCTTAACTGTCAACCCGCCTTATGCTTACTGCCTAATCCTAACTCGAACCTTAACCCGTTAGCCTTACTCTAACTTCCGATCCCCAACCTGATGAAACCCTAACCACCGAACTCCAACCCCCTCACTCCCAAAACCAGGGGTGTCCAAACTCTGGCATCAAGGACCGCTGTCCGGCCGGTTTTCCAGCTCACCCGGGAGCAACACGCCTGATTCAAATAATCAGGATCGTTCTAATGCTGGCTGATGAGCTGATCATTTGAATCCGGTGTGTTGCACCCGTCAGAGCCGGAAAACAGGCAGGAAAGTGGCCCTCGAGCCCCTGAGCTGGACATGCCTACCCTAATACCCCAAATCCTCATGCTGAACCCCAACACCCTCGAATCAGTTTTTGTAAGAGGACGGCACAGTTTTCCAAGGGTTCTGAAATTGCCATTTATAACAAAACGAAAGATGTCCATCGCCATGTAGGACGTGTTACCAGTACTGGCCGGATCAGGGCAGCTGGACCTACGGGAACGTGCGCGTGGCAGTGAAGGACTCCGCCATGCTGGTGGGTTACGGCATACGCAAGTTCTATATCCAACACATACGCTGGCAGAAGCATTCAATGGCTCGTTCTGTGCAACGCTTGCCACGCTAACACTTTGTTACGTTCATCTCGTAGCAATCCGGCGATGCCGGCAAGATGTGTGGTCACGCAGCTCCATTTCACCAGCTGGCCCGACTCTCCCATCGGCATGCTCAAGTTCTCCAAGAAAGTCAAAGGCGCCCAATCCGCCCTTTGCGTCCATTGTGGGCCACTGCAGGTACACTGAAGGCGTCGCACTTCAAAATATTTCTCTGGCTAATATTAACAATATAGCTGTTGAAACTTACATGAGGTCCGAATATTTGGCGCAGGTCTGTACAACCTAATAGTAAATCAAGAAATAGTTCCATTCATAACTCTGGTGGCATCAATCCAAAGTTGACATGCCTGATGTTTACCCCACCCCCAGCGCCAGCGTTGGTCAGACAGGCAGGTTCATCGTGATTGTTGGGATGATGGACAAGATGCACGCCGGGCAGGAAGTGGACGTGTTTGGCTTCGTTTGGAAACCCGAGAGCAGCGTCTGCAGCTCTTCCAGACGGACGTGAGTCGGGGAACTGCCCCAAAACCTCGCTTTGTACATACGGTGTGGTAAATTCACACAAACGGTCCTGGTTCCTTTCTGTCTTGCAGATGCGTTATTTGTTCATCTACCAGGCGCCAAAATGCGTAACTCTTAACGGCCTAAACATAATCGCTTCATTGCCAAACCGACGAATGCTTGTTGTTATGACTATTTGTGATTTGATGTGAACTGTTCTGTAAAGCGCTTTGTTTCAGCTGCAAGTGTTGTGAACTAAAGATGTATCACCTCCGAACCGAACACCACCCCAAAGACTCAACCTAACCTCAATCCTACACTTTATCCTACCCCCAACTCCAACCTATGACACCCCAAACGTGTATTCTTTAGGTTTGCAGTGACTTAACTGATCACATTTCAGAATTACCCCGAACCCTCTCACCGTTCCTCTAACCTAAACCATAGCCCAACTTTAAACACTAAACCCTAACCCTTGCATCCTTCTAAAAGCGTCGAAACACCAAACCCAAACCGCCTGTATGCCGAACCCGAACAGCCTAAATGCGTCATCGCCTAACCGTAACCCGAACACCTGACTATCCTCTTAAACAAAGTCCCTCAAACCCTTACTCTGAACGCCTAACCTTTAATGCCTATACATCTAACCACCTAACCCAAGATGCCTATCTGCCTCACCCTAATTTCTAACCCCAATCTCAAACCTCGAGCGCTAACCCTGAACATCATACCTTCACCTCAACCATAAACCCCTAACACTGTCAACCCTCTAACTTTTAACCCTTAATCCTACCCCTAACCACTTTAACCATATTCCAAATGCTAACTCTAAACCTCAACCTGAATCCTAATTTCCCTTTACCCTCAAACCCAGGGGTGTCCAAACTCGGTCCTCAAGGGGTGCTGTCCTGCCTGTTTTCCAGCTCTCCCAGGAGCAACACGCCTGATTCAAATAATCAGGATCGTTGGAATGCTGCTTCAGAGATGGCTGATGAGCTGATCATCTGAATCAGGTGTGTTGCAGTCGGGAGAGGTGGAAAACGGCCAGGACAGCACCCCTTGAGCACTGAGTTTGGACACCCCTGGGTTTCAGGGTAAAGGGAAATTAGGATTAAGGTTAAAATTTTGAGTTGGCATTTGGGATATGGTTAAGGTGGTGAAGGGTAGGATTAAGGGTTAAAAGTTACGAGGGTTGACAGTGTTAGGCGTTTGTGGTTGAGGTGAGGGTATGATGTTCAGGGTTAGCACTTGAGGTTTGCGATTGGGGTTAGAAGTTAGGGTGAGGCAGATAAGGCATCTTGGGTTAGGTGGTTAGATGTATAGGCATTAAGGGTTAGGCATTCAGACTAAGGGTTCGAGGGGTTTTGTTCAAGAGGATAGTCCGGTGTTAGGGTTAGGGTTAGGCGATGACACATTTAGGCTGTTCGGGTTCGGCATCCAGGCGGTTTGGGTTTGGTGTTTCAACGCTTTTAGAAGTATGGTTTAGGTTAGAGGAACAGTGAGAGGGTTCGAGGTCATTCTGAAATGTGATCAGTTAGTCACCGCAACCCGAAAGAATACACGTTTGGGGTGTTGTCAATTGGAGTCTAACCCTAACCCCAATCTCAAACCTTGAGCTGTAACCCTGAACATCGTACCCTCACCTCAACCATAAACCCCTAATGTCAACCCTCTAACTTTTAACTCCTAATCCTACCCCTAACCACTTGAACAACATCCAAAATGCTCACTAAACTTTAACCTTAATCCTAATTTCCCTTTACCCTGAAACCCAGGGGTGTCCGAACTCGGTCCTCAAGGGCTGCTGTCCTGCCTGTTTTCCAGCTCTCCCACGAGCAACACATCTGATTCAAATAATCAGGATCGTTGTAATGCTGCTTCAAAGATGGCTGATGAGCTGATCATCTGAATCTGGTGTGTTGCAACGGGGAGAGATGGAATGCATGCAGGATAGCGGCCCTTGAAGAACAAGTTTGGACACCCCTACCCTACTTTATCCCTAATCCCCTCACCCAATCCCAAAATTAACCCCCAACGTAAACCATAACCCCCGAACCACCTACACATAACACCTAAAACCCTAAATCTTATGACCTCTCGCCCCAAATCCAACTCCTAGCGCAAACCCTAAACCTTCATCCGAATTCTCGATAACCTTCCAACCACAAATACCTAATCACTTAAGGAAAACTGCCTAACTGCCGAAACACCCAATCCGAACACCTGACCCTCCTCTTTTAACACCTAACCCTCGAACCTGATTCTTTGAACCCTCGCACTGAACTTCAAAACACCTTACCACCTAACCCAAGCATCCTAACGGCCTAACCCTTACCCTGAATCCTACCTTATCTGAACCCCAAACCCGACTCTTAAACCCTAACCCCACTGATGACTCCTAACACAAATGCCTAACCTCAAACTCCTACCCTAACCTCTCACAGCTCACCCTCTAACCCAAAGGCTTAACTGCCTAGATGACTGCCTAATTTCTAAATCCAACTCATAACATTAAACCCAAACCTGCTTAATCCAACCTTTAACGCTGACTTTCTCACACCCAACCCTATCCCCCCAACTACCTAACACTTAACCCTCTAATCCAAAAACCCTATCTCTAACCCTAACCCGCTCACCAAATTCCAAATCCAGGTGCTTGTTCTTTGCACCCGTAATGAGCATTTTTCACAGGCCTGGTTTATTTAGTGGAGATGACAGTGCTGTTGCACAGTCTGCGCTGGTGCGGATGGATGGCTTGTGGAGCTGAGGATGAGGCGAGAGGAGCGTCAGTGCTGACCGTCGATGCATATTTGGAATTGAAACGAATTTACGGTACAGCAGTGAACCAGTCTTTTTTTCGTCAATGGATGGTACAGCTTCTTGTTTACTTTCAAACTTGGCTTGTTGCAGATGTGTGCACATATTGAGCATAACTTCTCTGATCCACTGATGAGATGACACGATTGCTCTTTCATCTAGAACTGCTTGAAACAACGGATATGATAAGATAAGATAAGATATCCTTTATTTGTCCCACACTGGGACAAATATGCATCCATATGCAGGAGAACTGTCTCCGATTGCATGACTGTCCGTGTTTTATGTGATGTATATTTTGTTGATTAATGTTAGATGTTTATCCTGATGTAAAGAAACCCGCCTTGGGGCTACAGGTGAAAACCAGCATTTAGAAGTATGCCGCATTTCCGCTGTTTATTCTTGTTGATGAATGTGCACTGTTCCAATAAAATAATAAATCTTGAACCCAACTCGGAATGCTAACCTCCTCACAACCCCTAACACTAACCCTGTACCCTCACTACTAACCTAAACCAAAACCCTCAAATCGCCGACCCTAAACTCCCCTGAACCCTAACCTCTATAATCCTTAACCCAATGTTAAATCCTCTAACCCTAACAGCTAATGCTCCCCTTAACCTGACAAATCTTGCGAACCTGAACCCAATTCTCCCGTAACCCTCTAACCATAAACAACCCACCTAACCAAAATGCTGAAACCAAACCGCTGAAAGGCTCTCACCACCGAACCCAAACACCTGACCCTCCTATTTACCCCAACCTCGAATCATAACCTCTAACCGGAATCCTTTCTAACACTTAACGCCTAAACACCTAACACCTCAAATTCTAACCCTACACCTTACCCAAACTCCTAAACCTTAACACCTAACACCACTCTTAAGAATCCCTAGTCCCTCTAACTTCTAATCCTAACTATAGCCCTACAATTTATCTGAAGCTAAACCTTAACTGCCTAACCTAAAACACCTAATTCTAACCCCTTAACCCTAAATGCCTAAAATCCAAACGTCCTCGCCTTCTACCTTCCTAAACCTTAACAACGCTAACCTCACACCTAACCCTCCAAAACCTAAGCCTCTCACCCGAACACCCATTTACCTAAAACACTAACCCCCACCCCCCTGGAATTCTCCCACCCTAATCCCCGTAACCCAACATTTTATCCCCTAAACCGCTAGCCCCTAATCCTAACCCTTCACCCTTAACTCTGCTTCAACCGCAACCCCTAACCCTCATCCGTACTGCAGGCATGTCCAACCCTGGGCCTGGAGGGCCACTGTCCTGCCTGTTTTCCACCTCTTCCAGCTGCAACACACCTGATTCAGATGATCAGCTCATCAGCCATCTCTGAAGCAGCATTAGAACAATCCTGATCAGTTGAATCAGGCGTGTTGCTCCTGGCAGAGTTGGAAAACAGTCAGGACAAGCAGCCCTTGAGGTCCGAGTTTGGACACCCCTGCTCGACCATGAACCCCTCTGCCTTTCACCTTAATCCCCTCACCCAAACCCTAATTCCATAACTTTCAATGCCAACACCCGTCCTTGTACTCTAACCTCTAAACCATGACTCCCTACCCTAACCTCTTAACCTAATTAAAAACACAAACCCTCTAATCCTAACCCCAAAGCCTTGACCCATAAAATGTTAGCCCCTAATCCTAACCCGATTTGACACTGCAACCCCCAAATCCGAGCCCCAGCCCTAATCCCTACCTCAGGCATGTCCAGCTCCGGGCCTGGAGTGCCACGGTCCAAACTGTTTTCCACCTCTTCCAGCTGCAACACACCTGATTCAGATGATCAGCTCATCAGCCATCTCTGAAGCAGCATTAGAACAATCCTGATCATTTGAATCAGGTGTGTTGCTCCTGGCAAAATTGGAAAACAGTCAGGACAAGTGTCCCTTGAGGACCGAGTTTGGACACCCTAATCCCCTCACCCAAACCCTAATTCCCTAACCTTCAATGTTAACACCTGTCCTTGTACTCTAACCTCTAAACCATGACCCCCAACCTTACACCCCCTAATCTCTTAACCTAACTAAACACTAATCCTAACCCCTTAACCTAACCTGATTTGACACTGCAACCCCCAAATCCGAGCCCCAATCCCTACCTCAGGCATGTCCAGCTCCGGGCCTGGAGTGCCACTGTCCTGCCTGTTTTCCACCTCTTCCGGCTGCAACACACCTGATTCAGATGATCAGGTCATCAGCCAGCTCTTGATTCATTAGAATGATCCTGGTTATTTGAATAAGGGGTGTTGCTCCCGGCAGAGCTGGAGAACAGGCTGGACAGTGGCCCTTGAGGACCAAGTTTGGACACCCCTGCCCTATCCTGAAACCCATTATCCTGAATGCTAACCCTGTACCCTCACCCCTATCCTAAACCATAACCTTTGAATCCCCTACTCTAAACCCCTAACACCTTAAACGCCCTAGCCCAATTTTAAATCCTACCTCCTAATTCCCTAACCAGAGCCTTAACGCTAACCCCGCACTTTACCCCTAATCCCCTGTAACCTCACCATAAATGCCGAACCACCAAAATGCTAAACACCTAACTGTCTCATGCCTAACCTCAAATTTTAACCCTGAATGCCTAACCCAAGATAAACTCTACTCCTAGCCCCTCTAACATCTAATCCTAACTCTAGCCCTACACCTTGTCTTAACCTAAACCCGACTTCACACCCTAACCTAAAATGCCTGAAAGCAAAACGTCCTCGCTAATAATACTTTTACAATTTTTGTAAAATTGTATGTTGCGCTATATAAACTTATTTAGATCGACTGCAGCACATGGGTTAAATCCTACCTCCTAATTCCCTAACCAGACCCTTAACGCTAACCCCGCACTTTACCCCTAATCCCCCTGTAACCTCACCATAAATGCCGAACCACCAAAATGCTGAATGCCTTTTTGCCTAAACACCTAACTGTCTCATGCCTAACCCAAGATAAACTCTACTCCTAGCCCCTCTAACATCTAATCCTAACTCTAGCCCTACACCTTGTCTTAACCTAAAATGCCTGAAAGCAAAACGTCCTCGCCCTAACTTTTACCTTAACCCACAACCATGACCTTCTCACACCTAACCCCCCCACCCTAACCTCTTGACCAACCCTGAACGTGAGCCCTTGAAACCCCCAGTCCACCCTTTACCCCCTAAAATGCTAGCCCTTAATCCCTAACCAGCTTCACCCGCGGCCCCTAAATCCTAAAACTAAATTGAAACCCGAACCCTCTTCCATACTCTAGGCATGTCCAGCTCTGGGCCTTGGAGGGCCACTGTCCTGCCTGTTCTCCACCTCTCCCGGCTGCAACACACCTGATTTAGATGATCAGCTCATCAGCCAGCTCTGAAACAGCATTAAAACGATCCTGATTATTTGAAATAGGTGTGCTGCTCCTGGGAGAACTGGGAAACGGGCAGGACAGTGGCTCTTCATGACAGTTTGGACATCCCTACCCTGAAAATCCATACCACCCAATCTCTATAATCCTAAAACCAATTTTAAGACCTAACTCCTTATCTCCAGTGAATTAAGTGACGCTAATGCTGACCCCTTATCATGGCGAAACAAGCGGGCAGTGAATGCGATACAACTAACCCAAACAAAAATGAGCAGTGGTTCTTTTAGGTTGGAATGGCTGTCAGAGCATATGAAATTTGGTTTTCTTATTTCATTGGGACAGTGCGCATTAATCAACAAATGTAATTGAGGAACAAGCGGTGAAACTGGGTGAGATCTTTTTCGAGTGAACCTGTAAATTAAATTTTCCAATGTAAAATATGGACTAAATGGAAGCTGGACTACCTCAAGCGACACATTCAGCAGAAGTCATTAGAATGCTGTTGGAATTATACGAAGACTCGGGTGTACAACCATTGGAGAAGTGAGGACAACAGATGTGGAAAAAGTGTCGTCCAATTTGTGCTTATTCTAGTCACATTCAGTAAGGTGTTTTATTTATGGACATTAATCATTAAATTCTATGATGACTCGGTAATTTGTGAGTAGTAGAAATGCTAATAAGATTATCACAAGATACAGCACCCATCGTGGAAAATGTGAATGTTTTTATGTAAACAAAATGTTACGCCTGAAAGTTGTCTCATTTCTTCAAGGTCAAGACCCTCATCCAGGCCAAAACTGCACCTAACTGAATAAAGCCAAAGTTGTCTCTCCCAAACAATCCATGAGTTTTGTCTTTTTTCACTTCTGTGCCGAATTACATTAAAATCAAATTTATGGAAATTGTTGTAATTTGATCTTCTTAATAAGGCATTAACTTCTGATGTTGCTCACAGTGGTCCTCTGTGTGCTCAGACATACGAAAATTCGGAACACTGCACCTAACCCAAGGTGCACAATGGCCCTAACCCCTGAACCCAAAAAGCCTAACTGCTGAAACACCTAACCCTCTACCCTGCTCCGAACATGAACCCTTATCCAAACCTGAACTCTATCCATAACACCCAAATCGCTAGCCACTAACCCCAATCTTGACAGCAACCCCTGGATCCTAATCACTAGACACCCCCATCTCCGGGCCTGTTTTCCTCAGCCAGTCCAGAATCAGCATTGGAACGACCAAGAATGTTAGAATCGTGTGTTGGAAAACGGGCAGGACAGTGGCCCTTGAGGACACCTCTGTCCTACCCCGTGCCCTAACTTAAACAATCACCCCCAGACTCCCTTATCATAAACCACTAATATTTTAAATCCCAACCCAATCTCCTAACTCAAAATGGCAAAACGCTGAAGTACCTAATCCAGACTGCAAAACCACCTCACTCACATCTACCCTAACCTCTAATCCGAACCCCTCACACCATCCCTAAACTTTAATCCCCCGTGACACCTAAATCCTCAACTTTGCGTCATGATCTCAAGGTAAGTGTTAAGGGGTAGCGTAGGGGTTTGCGTTAAGGATAGTGTTAGGTTTAGTGGTAAGGTTAGGGTTTGCGTTAAGGATAGTGTTTAGGGTTAGGGTCAGGGTTTAGGGTTAGGGTTAAGGGTTAGGGGTTAGGGGTTAAGGGTTAGGGTTTGGGTTAGGGTTTAGGGTTAGGGTTAGGGGTTAGGGGTTAGGGTCAGGGTTAGGGGTTAGGGTTAGGGGTTAGGGGTTAGGGGTTAGGGTTAGGGGTTAGGGTTAGGGGGTTAGGGTTAGGGGTTAGGGTTAGGGGTTAGGGTTAGGGTTAGGGGTTAGGGGTTAGGGGTTAGGGTT
>NW_017805782.1:0-1833 GCF_001891065.2 Hippocampus comes | reverse complement strand
TTTTTTTAAGTACCTAAAAAACTTTTAGGTACTAAAAATCTTTTAAGTACTTCAGTGCTTTTAAGTTTTTTTAAGTACATAAGTAACTACTTAAGTGCATGTTTTAAGTGATTTTAAGTACATACGTGGTTTTTAGGTACTTCAGTGTTTTTAAGTACCTTAGTGTGTAAAAACTTGTACTTAAATGCTTTTAAGTACTTACGTGCTTTTAGGTTTTTTTAAGTGCTAAAAAAACAAGTACTTAAAAACCTAAGTACTTAAGTGTTTAAGTCCTTAAGTGATTTTAAGTGCTTTTCAGTGTTTTTAAGTACTTGACTGGTTTTTAAATTATTAAGTATTTAAGTGTTTTTAAGTACCTACTTAAGTTTTTTGAGTACTTAAAAACGTTTACGTGCTTAGGTGCTTTTAAGTGTTTTTAATTACTTAAGTGCTTAAGTGATTTTAAGTACTTACGTGTTTTTTTGGTGCTTAAAAAACTTGTGGTACTTAAATGCTTTTAAGTGTTTTTAAGTACTTAAGTGGTTTTAAATAGTTGTTTTTTTAAGTACTTACGTGCTTAAAAATTTTTACGTACTTACGTGCTTTTAGGTTTTTTAAAGTGCTTAAAAAAACTTAAGTACTTAAAAACTTAAGTCCTAGTGTTTTTAAGTAGTTTTAAGTACTGAAGTGCTTACGTGTTTTTAAGTACTTAAGCAACAAAAAACAAGTACTTACGTGTTTTTAAGTACTTAAAAACCTTTAAGTGCTTACGTGTTTTCAAGTACCTAGGTGCTTAAAAATGTTGTAGGTACTTAAAATTCTTTACGTACTTAAGTTGTTTTTAAGTACCTATGTGGTTAAATTTTTTTAGGTATGTAAAAATTTTTATTTGCTTAAAGAACAGTTAAAAGCATTTAAGTACTTAAGTCTTTTTTTAAGTACTTAAAACAAGTTTTTGGGGCACTTAAAAAACCTAAAAGCACGTAAGTACTTAAAACTACTTAAAAACACTAATACTTAAAAGTTTTTAAGTACTTAAGTTTTTTAAAGAACTTTAAAAAAACTAAAAGCACGTAGGTACGTAAAAATTTTTAAGCACTTAACACAACTATTTAAAAACACTAACACCACTTAAGTACTTAAAAACACTTAAAAGCATTCAAGTACTTAAAACAAGTTTTTTAAGCACCTAAAAAACACGTAAGTACTTAAAATCACTTAAGCAATAAAAAACACTTAAAAGCACGTAAACGTTTTTAAGTACTCAAAAACCTTAAGTAGGTACTTAAATACTTATAGTTTAAAAACCACTCAAGTACTTAAAAACACTGAAAAGCACTTAAGCATGTAAAAGTTTTTAAGTACCTAAACAAATTTTAAGCACCTAGGTACTTTAAAACACGTAAGTACTTAAAAAAAATTTAAGCACATAAAACAATTATTAAGTACTTCAAAGCACTTAAGCTCTTAAAAGTTTTTAAGTACTTTTAAGTTTTAAGACAAATTTGTAAACACTTAAGCAGTCCAAAAATATTTAAGTGCTTAAAACATGCTTAAGCACCTGTACTTAAAAACTTTTAAGTACTTAAAATGTTGTAGCACTCAAGTCTCTAAGTTAAAAACACTTAACCACTTAAAAAATTTTAAGTACCGAAAACAATATTTTTAACTACTTAAAAACCACGTAAGTACTTTAAGATGTTCTTTTAAGAACTTAAAACAGCCTAAAAGCACATCAGTACTTAAAACATTTTAAGGACTTAATTTTAGTGTTAGGGGTCAGGGGTAGGGTTAGGGGGTTTGGGTTAGGGTTTAGGGGTAGGGTTAAGGGTTAGGGTTAGGGGTTAGGGTTAG
>NW_017805781.1:647540-651859 GCF_001891065.2 Hippocampus comes | reverse complement strand
GGTATGATTTATGTTTTCACTCTAGACTTTTACTGCGAGGTAGTTTGAAATAGATGAAGCACATCTAGGGGGGCAAACCACTAAGGTAGCTGTACAGCAAGGGTCATTAACCGTTTTGAAACTGAAAGGTATTTCTTGGCTACTGATTGATCCAAAGAGCTCCCACTTTAAAGCACACTTTGGAAATCACTATTTTGGTCCACTTCTTTTTAACTCATTCACTCCCAAAGACGTTTTGAAATGTCTTTTCAGACTTGGTCCAGAATTGGCTGGTAATGAATGAGTTAATTTGATATTATTAATTTTAGAATTACTGATTATTGATGTGAAGACACTGATCATGTTTGATTTCTCACAATTTGTCTCAACAGCGTATGGTACAGATTGCTATCAATAAGCAGCACTTTATTTCTATAAATCTCAGCACGTGTTTACTTCGATAAATATCCTAGGAAATCACAATGTACCATTTCTGGTGAGCTATGTATAAAAGATGCCTACTTGCAAGTCATATAGGGCGAACGGCACCATGCTGATGACCCCCTGCTGTACAGTGTCGACCAAGGGCTTTGAAAGAAAATCCTGCCCCCACCTTTGTTTTCAGAAATGCCCTCAACGTGGTCAAGAATGACTTGATTGCTCGAATGGACGAGCTGTCCTGCGAGAAGGAGGTCCTCCAAGGGGAGCTTGATGCCGTCACTCAGGCCAAGATCAGACTAGAGGAGAAGAACAAAGATTTAGAAGACGAACTGAAGAAGTCTGTGAATTTTTGCGGTTTCACATTTTGATCTCGCGTCACACAATGCGCAATTGACGTTGAAAATGTTGCTTCTTTTTAGAGTTCAAGCTGAACTTGGGAACAGCAAACACAAGTCTAAGACTGAGAATGAGGATGATGTGAGTTCTTGGTCATCTACAGTACTGTCTGCATGTGTGGGACTGCTGGATTGAGAGAATAAACCACAATTGAACTCGATTGAATTGACTTGTCTCATATGTAATGAAAAAAAAATCCGTATTAAACCCCTTTCTGCACCCTGTAACCTGATAACATGATTAGCTGTCAACTGTAGTAAACCGCTGTTCATGAAAGGGTTAACACACAAATATTGATGTTGGTTGTACAGAGTGATGTGCCCACAGCACAGCGGAAACGTTTCACCAGGGTGGAAATGGCCAGAGTCCTGATGGAGAGGAACCAGTATAAGGAGAGGCTGATGGAGCTGCAAGAGGCTGTCAGATGGACAGAGATGATCCGGTAAGATTAGAATAACATCAGACAATATTGTAATATCAGCTTTATCTTATTAAACGATTTAAAGAAGGCTTTCAAACTGAGGTGATTTGGGCTGTGTTTTTGGACAACTTAATAATATTTACAGAGATTAAACATTCAGAGTCAAAATCACTCATGGTGACCGTTTTATCCCCTAATATTTGTACTGTATCTACCGTATTTTCCGCACATAAGTCGCACCTAAAAGCATTCGATTTTCAGAAAAGCCGACAGTGCGCCCTATAATCCAATGCCCCTTATAAATTGTGTTAGTTACAGTCTCTTGATAGTCCTCATAGAGTTGTTTCCCTGTTAGTGTTCCAATACCATCTGGTGGTGATTATTAGCAGGAACCAATTGGAATGTAAAAGGATTCTGCCCGCCATAATGCGGGCTCTTCTTTGTTGGGTTATTGCAGGCATGAGTTTGGTTTGTTGTGGAGCTATGCATAATATAGAAAAAGATTTCTGGATAACAGAGGAACCCGTGGAAAGGACTGACTTCTGATTATCTCACTATTTCTCCTTCTTTTGTGTACTCCTCTATAATCTGCCTGATGTCATGTGTCTGTGTCTAGGCGGTATGTTGGGAGGGTTAGCTGTAGGTCATGTCTGAGTTAAGATTACAGGCATTAAAGTTCTACAGTTGAGCTTTAGAGTACTAACATACTGTCACAGGCTACCAATGCAAACTACAGTGGTAGCTCTACTTACGAAGTCTCTTCCTATGGAATTTTCAAGTTACGAAATGCCTCAACTGGAAAATATTGCCTCTTGTGAGGAAAGAAATTCCAAGATACGAAAGGTAAAAATACAGTATGTTTTACTATTCGGAGCTCCGAGTTTCCTGAACGCAACATAGCTGCTCTGCCATTGGCTATTACCTAACATCTTCCTGGCATCTCATTGGCTAAGAGGGACCTCTACCATATGAGTCTATGTGCGTATATCGATTGATCTGTGTCTATGCAGCGTCCTCGTCATTCGCCCCTCGTAAATGTAAATCACCCAGAAAAAGTGTTCACCAGTCAGGCGATCGCACTGCATTGCATTGGACATTTTCGAAGGATTGTTAAAAGCAGACAAAGGCAGACGTTCATTCCAAAATGCCAGGCAAAAACCACTACTGAGAAAGAACATGAACTAAAGAGGGCAAAAAACGATGAGGATGCAGTTAAGTGAAATGACCATCATTTTTATTCTTTACTCTATTCGTTGTTTTTTTACATTATGCACAACTCTCATTTATTGTGCAATGTTTCATATTTTGATGTATTTTTATGCTTTAGAAAACATTTGTCTGAATTTTTAGGGGGCTTGGAACGGATTAGGGCATTTACATGGAAAACGCGTCTCGCCTTACAACATTTTCTAGTTTAGAAATTTCTTCCAGAACCAATTAATTTCGTAAGTAGAGGTACCACTGTACTAGTTAATGTCAAACTTGGCTTGAGTAGTTTAGGCTGACTGGATGTCACATGTCCTGTATGAGTTTGTGAATGCAATCTAACCTTCTGTTTAGTCCATGCATGTTAGATGAGTGCATGTCAGCTCATGCCTGAAATAGTGAGGATACGATGCACTTGGTGTAGGAGTGGAGAATCTGTGTGTTCTGCTTTCTCTTTGCTGAGGATACTAAGGTGTGAGTGGGTGTTGCCTAGACACAGATACGGTTAACCTGTTATGGCTTTCTAGTTGCAGTTAATGTTATAACCGACTCATAATAAAATGCTATCTTTAAGTTGGATAATTAAGACAAAGACGGCGCTAACAATTTAGGGTGAGGGGAATGTGTTTTTGTTCAATGTTGCATTGTGCTGTCAATAACTTCCAA
The DNA here is from genome assembly GCF_001891065.2 of Hippocampus comes. Lineage (NCBI taxonomy): Eukaryota > Metazoa > Chordata > Actinopteri > Syngnathiformes > Syngnathidae > Hippocampus > Hippocampus comes. The sequence continues at coordinate 648,750 of NW_017805781.1, read as the reverse complement.
ATCATCGCACTAACCCTACACCCCCATGCTCCCCTTTTTCATTGCTGCACACATTTTTTTTTGCCTGTATAATCATACAGTGCAAATCGTTATTTTGACATATTCATGTTTATCCTTGTAATTGTTACCTTTTTTATGGAGGCTGGCATGCGAACAATTTGTCACCGACCTTTAATTGCTCAAACCCTCCCTCTGCTGGAGCCACTGCTTGTGTCCATCCCTCTATACGTTTGTCTGGATGCTCTTTCTTCCCTTCCCTACCCTTCCCTTCCCTTCCCTTCCCCCGCCCTCCTCCCTGCCCTTACAACTCCAGTTTCAGCCGTTTGTTCAGTTCATCGGGCGGCGCGTCAAAGAAACCTCCCGCTGAAGCCCCGGTCAACGTGAAGTACAATGCGCCCACATCGCACATTCAACCGTCTGTCAAGAAGAGGAGCAGCGCCTTGCAGCAGCTGCCCAGCGACAAGAGCAAAGCCTTTGATTTTCTCAATGAGGAGTAAGTCGGACACAAGAAATTGACTATTCATTTATATATTTACATAATGTACACAAATCAGCCAATTTTGAGACTTGACTCAAAAGAAAAGGTGAGCAAAAATACAAGTCAAATCAGTCAGGTTAACAAAACGCAAGTCAAATCAGTCCTTTTAACCTTGATTAAGAATTACAAAAGACATTTGTAAAAGAACTGTCGATATATACCACAGATTGGCAGTGGAGAGCATGGTGTCCAGGCGAGAACAGAAACGGGCACAGTATCAGCAGGTTAAAGCCCATGTCCAGAAAGGGGAAGAGGGCAGACTGCAGGCTTATGGCTGGAGTCTCCCCAAGAAGCACAAAGTAAGTAGAAACGTTCCTTCAGCCTTTCCTTCATGCCACGATAGATTCTGAACCTCCCACTTGATTAGAAATGTGTTTATTTCTTCATGGAACCTCTTATTGTTGCTTTTAGCTAAAAAGAGTGCTGAACTATTAAGCATCCACCATTAATAGTTGGATTCTGTATCGTGTACGGTGAATCATATTTTTGGGGAGAGTTTACACTGTTGTGGATGAAGCTTTGGCAGCATCTTGAAATGTCATTTTCTTTTTACAGAACAATGGTGGTCAAGAGAAGATGAAGGACCTACCTGTCCCGGTTTTCCTACGACCTTTAGACGAGAAAGATGCCTCGATGAAGGTATGTTCCTTTACTTTTGCTACTATACAGCTG
>NW_017805781.1:592523-645778 GCF_001891065.2 Hippocampus comes | reverse complement strand
ACTTGTTCATGTGTTTGAGCGAACTTGTGTTTCTGTGCTTCAGCTGTGGTGTGCTGCTGGCGTGCATTTATCTGGAGGTAAAACCAGAGATGGGGGTTCCATCGTAGGAGCCAGTGTATTTTACAGCAACGTGTCAGGACCAGAGAGCCCCAAAAAGAAAACAGGATCTCAGAGCAGCTTGGAAAAATTGGATCAAGAACTCAAGGTTAGAGTCCCCTAGTGTTGGCTACAATCTTTTTCTCAAAACACAGAAAATAACAATGACTCAACTGAAAACATGCACACCTCTTCTGCTTGATATGAAAAGGAACAGCAAAAGGAACTGCGACAACATGATGAATTGTCATCGTTGGTGTGGATTTGTACCAGCACCCAGTCGACTACTAAAGCTGTTGTCATTGATGCTAACCAGCCCGGAATCATCCTTGACAGCTTCATTGTGTGTGATGCCCACGTCCTTTGTATCACCAGTGTTCCAGGTCTGTTGCCGAGTATTTTTATAGAACTAGTAAATTGTGTTTTTGTAACGTTAGGGAAAATACAATAGTGAATTTCTGCCGCAAAAATAAATAGATAAGACTTGCCCCGTGGTTGACTGGTTAGCACGTCCGCCGCACAGTGAAGGGTTCGATTCCAGCTCCGACCTTCCTGTTGTGGAGTTTGCATGTTCTGCCCGTGCCTGCGTGGGTTTTCTCCGGGTACTCCGGTTTCCTCCCACATTCCAAAAACATCCATGGCAGGTTAATGGAATACTCTAAATCGTCCCTTGGTGGGAGTGTGAACGCGGATGTGTGCTATGCAATTGCTTGGCAACCAGTTTGTGGTGTCCCCCGCCTTCTGCCCCAAGACAGCTGGGATAGGCTCCAGCACCCCCCGCGACCCTTGTTAGCATCAGTGGAGCAGAAAATGGACGGATGGATGGATCAATAGGACTATCGCGTAATTATGTGAAAACGTCAGAACATCTTATTCTTGTTATGAAGGAAACGTAATCACACGATTTCAAAATACAGTGGCTTGCGAAAATATTCGGCCTCGTTGAACTCTTTGACCTTTAGCCACATGTCGGGCCTGAAACATAAAGATATGAAATAAGATTTTATTTTGTTATCAACACCAAGTGGCACACAATTGTGAAGTGTCGACCCCGCCCCCTACACACACACTAAAAAGTGCGATATTATTCGGCCCCTTGACTGTGAGTGCAGCCAGCTCACTCCAGAAGTTCACTGACAATTGCAGATTAATCCATCGTTGACCTAAATGAATGATGATGATAAATTGAGTCCGTCTGTGTGTAATCTCATCTGAATATTAATGCACCTGCTCGGTGATGGTCTCAGAGGTCTGTTAGAATATTGGGGAGCACACAGCATCATGAAAAACACTCCAGACAGGACTGGGATAAAGTTGTGAAGAGGTTTTAAAGCAGGATTAGAATATGAAAAGATTTACACATCTCGTGAGGCATTGAGCCTGTGACGAAGGTTTACCGTCCTACAAGACAATGATCCTAAACATAAAGCAAAATCTACAACGGAACAATGCAAAACGAAACATATCCAGGTGTTAGAATGGCAAACTCAAAGTCCAGACCTGAATCTAATTGAGAATTTGTGCAATGATCTTAAAAAAAAATCTGCTTCCAAACACTCTCCATCTAACCATATTGAGCTTGAGAAAGATGGGACAAAAAAAAAAACAAATCAGTCTCTAGATGTGCAAAACTGATCGTCGCACCCTCAAAAACTTATAACTGTAAAAAGATGGCTCTACAACATATTAACTTAGGGTAGCTAATCACTTTGCATGACCCACTTTTCATTTTTTTAATAATAAAAAAAAAATTCAAATATTGGATGAGTCCACTTCACATTTGCATGTCACTTAGGTTGTCTCCAGAATTTGCGCATTCTCTTGGATGATATTCGACTTCATGACCCATACCTACATGACCATCTTGAGATACCGTTCCTAAGTGATCAAATTAACGAAGGCTTCAAATCATATCTTAAAATTCTTTGATAAATGGATGTAACGTGAAAAAGATATAATCGGAAAAATAAATTTTTGTGTGTGTAAAAAGAAATTTACCTTAACTGACGTTTTTGCAATATTTAATAAGGCCTATTTAAATGATCAAAATCAATTTACCAACTTTTTAATCAGACATGAATATAGTAAATAAAAAAAAATCAATACAGTTTACCTGAAATGAAAAGAAAATTCAATCTCTAACACTTTTTCAGAAAACCGCAATTCCCATAGCCTTCTGGTCGAGACACTGATGGAGAATGCTTCATTTGAGGTCTCCACTTTGGAACGATCAGAAGGCCCTCAGCCAAAGCACTTTATGATAATGAGTGCACGAGGCGGGATTAAAGAACGCGGCCCATACGTAGCCCACTCCAGTTTCTAACGGGTGGATTGGAATTTCATCTGAAAGGGTGGTCATTGACACTTATTTTTTTCAGTTCACTAACAAAGGTGCCATGCCGTGCCATGTCCTCAAATGAGTCCCCCATTTATTTTCCCAGATTGATCCACTACATTTTTAAACATTTTTTTTCAGGTGCAAGAGAGACGGACTATCCAGCAGGTGAGGAACTCACCTTGAGTTCAGAGACTGCGCCTGTCGAAAAGGCCTGTTTGTCCAACAGCAGTAGCAGCACAGCCAGCAGTGATGGCGTGCTTGGAGGCATCACTGTCGTAGGCTGCACAGCTGAGGGAGCAACGGCTGTCCCTCAGACAGCAGACGGTGCAGGCAAAGAAAACGGAGAAATGGGTAAGCGAGTTCACCTTTTTCATCGCCAACTCCCCTTTACTAACGGTTGTGACTTTTGTAGAAACCACTGAGGAGAGTGGAGGGTCTGCCCGTCAGAGAGGAGTATACAGTGAATATGCCTTCACTGATCCTTTGGGGCTGCAGCAGACAGCAGAGGCTTCCACCAAGTCCTCTCAAAGGTAATCTGGTGAATAACCCAAAAGGTGTGTCAATAAACGTCAAAGTGATGTAAAAGTCTTCACGTCACTGTCTTCCGATGGTTGATTTCAACGTTTAGATAATATGAATGCAATGCAACTATGCTATCAGCGTGATTAACCCTTTCATGCCACCCTGTAACCTGATGACATGGTAAGCTGTCCATTGTATTTAATAACCACTGTCCCTGAAAGGGTGAAGAACAACCCCGGTCATCAGCCGCAAGCCACTAGCATTGCACCGGGCCTAATCTGCGCTGCAAAATGATCAATCGACCACAAAATGGAAGCGGATTAGTCTGCCAAACGGTGGAGCTGCTGTCCTGGTTTTGCACAGAATTTAGCGAATGTCCTTCAGCATTCCTGTGTCAGTCCTGCCGTTTCTATTGTAAGGCGCTCTGGTAGGACTATTCATCTGAGCTGCTTTGCATGTGCAGACCGAGTGAAGTCCACATATTTAAAGGGATTCTCCAGATATGTTCACCATTTGCAGCAGTAAAAAGTTTATACTTTGTTGATTATTAATTGAATAATCTTATTTTTCATGTACTTTTAATAACTTTAGAAACAAGTTTAAAAAATAATATGGCTGGCAGCCATGTTCATTAAGCATGTCATGTGATAAGCACGTGTAAAAGTTGGACTGCACAGAGATAGAGACACAGAACTGCACTGAGTGGAATACATCCAAAGTTTTAATCCTGAAAAAAATGAAGCCTTATCATTTCCAGTTAATGCTTAAAAAAAAAAAAAGTCTCCTGAGTGAGATTACAATTTTGATTTGAAAGATGCAAAATACACTTTGGAGAACTCGTAGACCAAGAAGTGTGGCAGACATGTCTGCCACACTTCACTACACAAGCATGGACAATGCCGTAATTACTGTTCTCCTACCTTGCGTGCATGAAGATCAGAGTGCTGCTTTTGGTCTGGTGTCTCAGCCACTTAAGATAAGAAAACCTTTATTTGTCTCACAATGGAGTAATTCCCAATTTACAGCAGCAAAATTATGAAAAGGAGAAGTAGAAGAACAAAAGTATATAAATTATCAAATGTAAATATAAGCATATTAAAAATGGGCGAGTGGGGGTAAGTCCAGGTTTTCACGTCTGTCTATTCAATAGCCTGACAGCAGTCAGCAGGAATGAGCGGCGGATGCATCTTGCAGTGCGGGTGTATCAGTCTCTGGCTGAAGGAGCTGCCCAGTGCTGTCAGGGTGGCCTGGTAGGTGTGGGGGGGTCTGTCCATCATAGCTTTTAGCTTGGCTAGCATCCTCCTGTTGCCCACCTCCTTCAGAGTGTCCAGGGAGCAGCCCAGGACAGAGCTGGCCCTCTTGACCAGTCCATCCAGTCTCTCTCTTTCCCGGGCTGAGATGCTGCCTGTCCAGCAGACTATGCCATAATAAATGGCTGAGGCCACCACAGAGTCATAAAAGGTCTTAAGTAGTGACTCCTGAATTCCAAAAGACCTCAGTTTTCTGCACCTTCCTGATCAGAGCGCAGACTCCGCTCACATTATGGACATAGCGCCCACAAGGCCAGCAATGGTAGAAGGTTTGAGAAAAAAACTGATTCTCCCTCGGGCAGTTAAACTCACCTCCCACTTAATGCTCTTGAAAAATACAACCCCTTGCAATTCTTTGCTATGCAGTGCCACGGCATTGTTTTCTTTGCGTCCTTCTCGTTGTCCAAATTGAATTACACACATTGCGTCTCGTATGACCCATCATGATCGTACCCGTGTTTTGAAAATGTTGCCAAACAAGTGAAACGTCTCAATATAGAGGTGCATTTTTCAGCTCTTGGTCATTTTTTTTCCAAGCTACCCTAATTAACCCTTTCAAGGACAGTGGTTACTGCAGTGGACATCTTATGTCATCAGGTGACAGGTTATCATTATTGGTACATGAAAGGGTTAATTACCACCAATCACGCCACACATGTAAAAAATGTACCAGAACTCTTACAGTGACATTTGACATCTTGAGTGCAATCTTGATTTCCCTGCTTAGTCGAGAGTGTGACCTGGTAAAAGCTGGCATGAGTTCAAACTCCACTGCTGAGGAGCAGGATCTGATGAGAGAAGAGGCTCAGAAGATGAGCAGCGTCCTGCCCACGATGTGGCTTGGGGCACAGAACGGATGGTGAGAATCAATTGACGTTCATTTTATATTTTGTTTTGTGAGCAGAAATTCAATCTGTGTGTTTGTTGTATTTCTCCAGTGTGTATGTCCACTCCTCTGTGTCACAATGGACAAAGTGTCTCCATTCTGTCAAGCTGAAAGACTCTGTACTCGGCATCGTGTAAGTTCATTTAGATTTGCTAACTGAAAAGCTCTGCCAACCTAACGTTTGATGTGTTTTTGTTTTTTTGTTTTTTTTCCGGTCACAGACACGTGAAAGGGCGTGTCCTGGTTGGCCTGTCTGATGGCACGTTAGCCATCTTCCACCGTGGAGCTGGTGAGCGGACATAAAATTCCATTGCGAAAATCACCGTTAACTTGTTTTCTCCCATTTTAAATTTTTTTTTTTTAATGTTCCAGATGGGCAGTGGGATCTGACCAACTACCACTTGCTCGACTTGGGGAAACCTCACTACTCCATCCGCTGCATGACTGTGGTGCACGACAAGGTGTGGTGTGGTTTCAGAAATAAGATATATGTGGTGCAGCCCAAAGCTATGAAGATTGAGGTAAAGTAACATTCATGTTCCATTTCTGGTTATTGAATGTTTTCAAACTATGGGAGTGAAAAGAATTTCTTTCATCATGTTTTCACATTGCCTGCATTGGCTGTTTTGTTTTAACAGAATTTTTAACCTCTGGTTGATGAATTTTGACAGAAAAGAATGAACTTTCTCTCATCCATAATACATTCATGTTGCTAATTATTTTAAGAGAGCACACACATTACTGTATTTATTTGTAGTCACCCCCGAGTAGAAGCTGTCAGTCAAAAAATATATTATGGAAAAGAAAATTCCATTCCCTAATTTTGTTGTCGGCAGCGAATAAATTTTGTTTGGATTTGAAACTTCTGTTTCTAATGACAAAAAATGTTCTTTTTACTCTGCGCCCGATTATGGATGTAAATTTGACCCCGCAGAAGTCATTTGATGCACACCCCCGTAAGGAGAGCCAGGTGCGTCAGTTGGCATGGGATGGTGACGGCATTTGGGTATCTATCAGGCTGGACTCCACCCTCAGGCTCTTCCACGCCCACACTTTCCAGCACCTACAGGACGTGGACATTGAGCCTTATGTCAGCAAGATGTTGGGTTGGTTCATTGTCTTCAATGTATTATCAAGCCACCATTGCACACAGGTTTCTGGGAAAGTCAGGGTTGCAATGTATTACAATGATTTACACACTTTTTCAGGTACGGGGAAACTGGGCTTCTCATTTGTGCGCATCACGGCTCTCATGGTGTCATGTAACCGTCTGTGGATTGGTACTGGAAACGGAGTCATCATTTCGATCCCTCTCGTAGAGAGTGAGTATTGAATTGAATCTGTAATCAATTAGTGTTTTTGTGGATACCTTGACTTTATCATCTGTAAACCAACTCAGATTTTTTTAGACCGATAAATGGATAGCTGATAGATGGGAGGAGTTAAGTAAGGCTATGCAAAATGACTTCTGGACGGCTTTGAGGAAATTCAGGGTTCCCAATCTTTGCTTGAAATTATTTTGCAGAATTTTTCCGGGACTTCTGCAGGACTATTTCATCTGTCACAGAATGAGTCAAGTTATCACAACATACACTAATAAATTCGAGCCCAAAATTTGGACAAATGTTATTTTCTACAATTGTACATTTAACCAGATTGTTTCAATGTTATACACTAAAATACATCTTTATTTATTTTACACTTTCACAACAGCTGCGGCAGTAACAAAGCACTTTATAGAAGAGGTAATTTTAAAATGACAAAATACTCATCACACATAATAAATACACATGAATACACATAAGACATGGACAGTCATGCATTCGGAACCACTATTCCTGCATATACTTTGTTGTTTGAAGCAGTTCTGAATGAAAGAGGAAGAATCAAAGTGTCCTTTCACCAGTCGATCAGAGACGTCATGCTGAAAATGTGCACATGTCTGCTACAAGCAAAGTCTGAAAGTAAACAAGAAGCTGTAGCGTCCATTGAAGAAAAAAGAGATCGGTTCGCTTCACTTCTTCCATCCCATGTAAAATCCGCTTCAATTCCAAGCGGCAACTCTCAGTTCCAAATATACAGCCACGCTCCGCGCCGACACTCCTCTCTCCTCAACCTCGGCTCCACCAGCCATCCATCCAGCCGCACCAACGCAGACTGTCAAACAGCGCCGATATCTCCACTGAACAAAACGGGGCTGTGAAAAATGCCGGCTATTGCAGGTGCAAAAAACACAAGCGCCCCGGGGCTGTCCAGTGGCGACAGTCAAATAGCATCAACGTTCCCCCTGTCTACCCACAAGACAGAGGGAGGGAAAACAATTTTCCAGGACAACTCGAGCGTTTCCAGGACATTTTTTTTCTCACTTTCCATGACTATAAAATTGGTCAATCATTTTCCGGGTTTTGTAGAAAGTGTGGGAACCCTGAATAATGGGTCCACCAGGGAAGCACTGCACCATTAACACTATTGACTTTAAATTGTGACTTTTTGTGGGAAAATACTTTGAAGACTTCCTCCGTTCCACTGACATGCCTTCCTTTGAGGAAACACAGTCTGGGGACTCTGTGGTGGGCTCACCTATTTTTGGGGTTGAAGTCACCAAGGTGGTTAAAAAGCTCCTCTGTGGGCAAGCCTCGGGGGTGGATGAGATCCGCCCGGAGTTCCTCATGGCTCTGGATGTCGCAGAGCTCTCCTGGTTGACATGTCTTGACATCATATTGACGTCGGAGACAGTGCCTCTGGATTAGCAAACCGGGGTAGTGGTAACCTTGTGTTCATTTTTGCAGCTAAGCCTACGAAGGGAACAGGTAACCACCCAGGGAGTGAGATTCGCATCTACGGTGATGAGAGCAGTGACAAAGTAGCTGCAGGGACATTTGTTCCATACTGCTCCATGGCCCACGCGCAGCTCTGTTTCCATGGACACCGCGATGCCGTGAAGTTCTTCACCGCCGTCCCAGGTAAACAAAAAGGAGTCATCAACTTGGTGCCCGTAAGCCACATGAGTAGACTTTGGCCCTGTTTTAATAATAGCTCACCACTATCTGTTTTTTTTTGTTTTTTTTTTTTTGAGGGGGTTGTTAGTATTTGATTAGATTTTTTTAAATTAGACTTACATTGTGGTCAATTTAGAAATGACTATTTAAAGAAAATGTAAAGAGCTACAAGTTTGATATGCATGTTAAAATAATTTTGCTCAAATTATTTTGTGGGGAAGTCATCTGGTAATTTTCATTGTCGTGTGTGGATGAAATCCATCCATCCATTTTCCGATCTGCTTTATCCTCACAATGGTCGCGGAGGGAGGGGAGGGGGGCGGTGCTGGAGCCTATCCCAACTGTTTTTGGGGCAGTAGGCGGGGTACACCCTGAACCAGTCCAGCCAATCGCAGGGCACACAGAGACAAACAACCATCCGCAATTTAGAGTGTTCAATCGAACACCCTGCCATGCGCATGTTTTTGGATTGTGGGAGGAAACCGGAGTACCTGGAGAAAATCCACGCAGGCACAGGGAGAACATGCAAACTCCACACAGGAAGGCCGGAGCCTTGGTCGAACCCACGACCTCTGCACTGTGAGGTCGACGCGCTCACCACTGGGCCCACCAGCCGCCTAACGGTGAAATCATTTGAGAAAATTAATTTGGGACATATGTGTCAAACTTGTCGCCCTTTGCATGAATCATCATCCAAAAATATTAGCTCTGTTTCAAAAAACCCTGCCGTACATTGTCTTTATGCGAGTCATCTTCAGTCCAGCCTTCCAAATGATCACAAGGCGTAACTTTAATTTGCACGTTAATCAATAAAATAACATCAACAGGAAACAGATTTGATCTCAGGCTCGATGTAACAGACTTCTGCCTGAGTCTTTGTTGCGCACTAACAGGAAGTTAGAAGAGGCACCACAACTACAGGCCTTTAGCAGTATAATTAATTCTTACAATTATTAATTATACAAGAGCATGAGTGCCATGTTAGCACTGAAAGCATGCAGACTAAACATCAAATTACTGCACCACACGGATGATCCCAAAAATAACCTTGCTGACAAATGATCAAAAAAGTATTTTTTTAAAAAAGTATCGTACAAAAAATATATAAATCAGATTTAAATTGATTAAATGCTGTAATGTAACGGAATATTGATTATACGAGTATAGTGATATATACAAACAAAAAGGTATTGTCCTGTGGAAAGCAGATGGTGCACTGGTGGATCATGAGAAATGGAGTCCCAACAATTGACAGCCAGTTGTGTGTTGATGTGTCTCAGGTCATGCCCTTCCATCCACATCCAGCTGTGGAGATGACAAGACGTCAGACGCCCCATCTCAGGATGGAAACAAGTCGATGTTGGTGATGAGTGGGGGGGAAGGCTACATAGATTTCAGGATGGGTGAGTTTACTGTTCAAGACCATGTTTTGCCTTGCAAAATTAAACATGGGGAATTTGGTTAATATTGAGTTCGGGGAATATGAATGGAGCAGAAAATTCTACCCATCCAAAATGGTAGCGCCCTGCAATATATAAACACCGATGGATTTTTCTGCTGATTTCGTATTCCATTGCGCAATTTTAATCAGAATACTATGGTTCGACACGTGGGGGCACATACAAAATTGCAAAAGGCAATTTTTGGTTTGACTTCCGCTTTAACCCTTTCAGGGACAGCGGTTACTACATGATGCATGAAAGGGTTAATATTATGGAAAATCATGTTTTTTTTTCCCCCCTTTGGAGTGCTGGCCCAATCATCAAGTGTGATATAAATCTATTGTCTGCTTATTTCTGAAAATGCATCTGTGAACAAGACTGTTAGGCAACAGAGTGGGTAATTTACAAAACATGACGAAACCATGAGACAGATACACGTTTTGTGTTTCGAGGATCACTGTATGTCACATCAGCTTTTCCCATTGAAATGAATGGACATACCATTCATCCATTCTCCCCTTCCCCTAAAAACACAAAGCTTTTTGTGGTGCATTTTTTGAAAGAAAAGTACCTTCATAACATTGTACTTTATAAAAAAAACATACATTCATTTCTTAATTAAATAGAATTTTAAAAAAAACAGTTTTTGCCACATTGCATCAAATAAATGCTGCTCCTGGTGTGCCCCATTAGGCCACCTGGGGGCAGTATAAGACAGGCACATATATCCCGGCCTGTTCATTGAGTTGTAATTGAAGAAATTCCACTTGTGGTCTTAAGTCCTTGCAGCCAATTGGGTTGCAGCAGGGCATGTCCTTCGTAGAACTCAATGGGGGTTATGATAACATCTCAGTGCTTCTCGGAGTGTGGTGCTAATATTCATCGCCATTTGCCAAAATGCCCTGTTGTAAAATATGAGTTGAGTTCACAGGAACGTTTGTATCTCAATTTTGAGCTTGCAAGTTAAAGCAAGTCATAAGTTAGGTCAGTCACTTGTGTCATAAGTCACCACCGTATGTTAGTAAGACTTCTGGGAACTCAAGAAAAAAATAAAAAATAAATTAAAGCTGCATGAAAGCTTCCAGTGGTTCTAGAAGACCACATGACATCTTTTTGTGTCTCCAGGGGACGAGGAGGTGGAAGCGGCGGAAGTGGAGGATGCCCCAATGAAACTTCAGTCCCCGCTATCAATAGCTGAGCGCAGCCACCTCATCGTATGGCAGGTCGTGGACAATGACAAATGAAGCGCCGACCTCAGCACCCTCAGACCTGCCTCAAGCACTTTGTTTTTCAAAGCCAAACAACGAGAAGTGATGTCGGTGCGTCTTCACTTATTTGGCCTAACGTTTTCCTCGTGAATACGAAAACCTTATTTATTTATTCCGCACATCTGTTCTACACATCAGTCATAAAAACCCAAACATAAACCAGTCATTTTAATGAGAAATGTCTGGTTGAAGGCAAGTCAGACTAGCTGTGTTTATTTGAAATAGTGTGTAGGCAATAATGTACAGCAGGAAACAAACTCAAACTCAACGGAGTTTTCCTTTTTTTTTTAAACCAAAAATATAGTCGAGTGTCTCTCCCCAGTCCACGACATGGATTATTATTGTCTCCAAATATGCAACACATAGCACAGGCAGCATCCAGTTTTGTGCCTTTTGGTTGACATTCGACTCCTCGAAGCGGAACGTGTTCGGACAAATGAACACGTTGGCTGTTTTGCATAAAACTGCTGTGCCCAGGACGAGTCCAACCAAATAAGTGTCAAAGGATGCAAGAATAGACTCGGTCGATCAAAAGAGAACATTGTGACACGGTCATGCGTGTGTTTCCAAACACTTTAACTCCGACAGCTGGAAATGATCAAGAAACATGCTGGCAAAGGAACGGAAAATAGAAAAGATGATCAGCAATAATGTTGGAGGGTTTTAGTTACAAACTTGTTGAAATACTACAGTGATCTATTTTTTTTTAAATAGGTGTTTCAATATAAGAACATTGATGGCGTATTTTAGTTTTCCTTTACTCATTTGCAAGACCGAGACCCCCCCTCCCCCACACACAAATGTAAACAGTCCTCCAGCTGCCTTAGGCCTTTCCCAGCATATATTTATTTTTGGCTTGAAAGAATGTTACGTTTGCTACCAAAGGATTCTTCATCAAAGCTCGGCACGCTCTGAATTAAACAAATTGTGTCTCATCAGAATGCAACGCCTTTTGGTAACAAAAAAATAAAAATCAGCCTCTGTTTTGCTAACATGCATATATTTTGTAAGCAAAATCTTGGTGTACATAAGATGTATTTTTCAGACTTCAGTTTGGAAATTGTGGTGGAATATTTTCATAGAATGAGAAGAGACAAAAAAAAAACATTGCGTGGATCCACCCCAGCATTGACACGTTTTGCAGCGATGTGAACAATTCCTGCACAAAATATTTGCTTTTATATGAAATAACTTTTGAATGTCTGAATTTATGGTGGTGGCGGTGGTGGTCGAATGACAGCGAAACTGTTTCCTGGCCTCTGCGCTTTGACACTGCAATGGTTTGTGTTTGTTTTGTATTTAAGAGGACAAAATACGGTCTTGAGCGTCTCAGTGCTTGTGTGTGTGTTCTCTTCGGTAGAAGACAGACATGTAATTGCAGTCTAGCCATTTCAGTATTTATTTTAATGATTGAGCCTTTGCAATTCAGAATGTATCTTTTTTTTGTTTTACATTAAATATAAATTATCCAGTATGTATGAAAGATTATTGAGGATGGCTTGGGTGATTGCGGTTGTAAAAGTAGTCATACTTTACTGAGCTATGCAAAAATATCTGCAGGGAGAAGAGGGATGTGTGGTGTTTCCTCAGCAAGAGGTTTTCTAAAAATAGACAAAAAAAAAGGCAAAGGAATTTCATCCATCCAACATTCTGATACTGAGCACTTTGTCCAAACACTCTTCTCCCTCCTCGGATCTACATAAAGCGATTTTCTGATACTGAGCACTTTGTCCAAACACTCTTCTCAAGTCAGAAACTTGCCAGGGACTCTTCCAATCCCAGTTTGCAGTACACAAACACAAATGTACTCCTACATCTCTCGCCTTATTTTTAACAATCAATTAAAAACTATTTTGTGGGCAGAATGAGTTTGCGTTGGTGTTTTTTTTTTTCCACTTTAATGAGGTGGTTTCACAACTCAAGACTTGGAAACAAGTCCCGAAATATTAATGCTAGTTTATTTATTTTTGGCAAGTGCATTTCGGCATCCCCCACACGTTTCTGTATCAAGACTTCTGTCGTTCTAATGAACCCTTTCGTGTGGTAAAATGGTAAGCTGTCCACTGTAGTAACCGCCGTCCCTGAAAGGGTTAATATATTGTCCTTTTGTAGTGTCACTGAGGAAAGACAAGGTGGCTTGGTTTGGTTAGAAAAGCACTTTACTAGCACCTCCTCCTGTGTATTACCATCTTGTGGTTATGTTGCACATTGCATCCATTGGCTAAATGGACTCTGTAAATCAGGGGTCCCCAAACTTTTTCTTGTGAGGGCCAAATAACTTTTCCCTTATGTGATGGGGGCCGGGTTCGGTTTGTAACAAAAAGTGTGATGATGGCAGGAGGTGTCTAGACATCAACATTTGTTTTCCAAAAAGCCGCACATACCAGATATTAACCCTTTCTGGGCTCTTGACAGGCACATTTTATGAAATAAATAATAACCAATCATTTTTTTTCTCTTTCCTAATCTTTTCGCCCTTAGTCCATTTTTTTATTTGACAGGGGTACTTTGCGGATTTTATCCATTTTTTTGAGGAAAGGGTTTCTGATAGGGGACATACTGCAAAAGAGTAGAATGCTACGTTCTATGCATGTACAAGTCTCGAACACGTGGCCAGACTTGGAAAACAAAAAACAAAAAAAAAATGCATCGTGGCCAGACTTGGGGGAAAAAAAAAATGCATCTCTGTATTGTTCAGCGGACCGCGCAAAATGCGCAGGCAGGCCACATTCGGCCCGCGGGCCGTAGTTTGGGGACATCTGTTTTAGAGTGTACATACCATACGGCTCGACTGTATTTGTGTTCCATTCTGCATAGCTATCAAGTGCACTCTTAATTAATGAATGTAAAAGACCAAATCATCTTTTGAGAAATGAATTTTTTTATTTATTCATTTTTTTGGGGTGGACCTTTGCAGCAAATGCCAGCCCCCTCCACCAAACCAATGCATCCAGACTCCCTTAAAATGCAAAGAAGAAGAAAAGAGTAGTTGAAGTTGAAGATGCTACGCTAGCTGCTAGCTGGTATACATTACCATTGCAATCACGGCCTCATGTAATTTTTTTTCATGTTGCGAATGACTCGAGGGACATGTTTCACATAGGCTCGACACAGCCAATTGCTTCTCTATTTGTTTCCAGCAACAGAGGCGGCAGGGGCGCAGATGGGATTTTGGAACTGGGGAACAAGCTGATGAAAATAATAAACACACAGCTTTTTTACTTCTAATGAGAAAATTAAGCTTAATGAAACACTTTGTGTTTTTGGACTCCTCCAGATGGTGTTCTTGGTTAATGATAAAGTTTAGTGCAATGGAAATGTATTTCAGTTCCACTGTATCTTTAAACCAAGAGTGCCCTCTAGAGGAGTAAAATATTGTCAGGTGCTTCATGAAGCTTCATTTGTGCATTCCCACTTTTTTTGTGTTTGGCACCATGTATTGGTTAGCCACCACTGCTTACTAATTGACGATCTTTGTTTCATGTCACAATCACAGATTGGTCAATGATGACCAAACAAAATAAAGATTTATGATTTAAATATTGAAGTGATAGGCCCGAATGAGGAGGAAAAACCAGTCTCAAGACACTGCACAATATACTTACTGAGGCAAATTTTTTGGACATTTGATAATTGGGCCTTCGCTGACTTTGATTTGGTCTGATTCTTTTGTGAATTCTTTTATTTTACTTGTAGCACTGCATGTAAATATCCTTCTTTGTATACCCGTGCCAATCACTCAGGCTTGTTTTTTGTAATAGTACAACTTTGACTTCCGCTAGGCCAATTTATCTTTTACGATGTTTTTTTTTTTTTTGGAAGCATGAAAGTGCATTTCCCCGAGTAGAGCAATACACCACACTCCGAATTGAAGTTGTTTGATTCCCAGAACTAATTTGTTTCTCAGCAGCAGAGAACCCGAGGCAGTGTTTCATTTGTGTTGTTGTATTTATTTATTTATTTATTTATTCCTAGAGTTGGGATTTCAGCTTGACGTGCCGTATTCACTTCAACTGGGCATGACCAATTGAATTTGGACATGATAAAATGTTCAGTTCCTTGTTGTTTAATACAGCCGACTTGGTCTCCCACTGGGAAATGGAAAGTTTCTTCTATATTAAAAAAAAGGTTCTATACATATTTTGAAAGAATACATTGAAACAGAAACTATTTAATTCATTGCAGTGAGGAATTAAGAATAAATTAAATGTGCTATTTTGATCATAACTGGCTGATTCTCAGTCGTGTTAAACCAAGCTGTCAAATAATTTATTTTTTTTTCTACAATGAAAGTTCTGTGTGTGTGTGTGTGTGTGTGTGTGTGTTTGTTTGTTTGTTGTTTCTTATTTATTTATTTATTTTTTGATATGTGAATTTGAGAAAATTGTGGCTGGTGCCTGGTTTCACCTCAGCTGCTCTTGCAATTTTCATTGTACGGCACTCACACCTTTGCTGCATTCCATATTTGGACACATTCAAACCGTGAAGAAGTATCTCCTTTATCTCTTCATTGTATCGAGTTTGTTGTTCATTTTTTATTTTCACAATTCTAGGGGGCGACCCGGTGATCCAGTGCTTAGCGCGTCGACCTCACAGTGCAGAGGTCGTGGGTTCAATCCTGGCTGCGGCCTCCCTGTGTGGAGTTTGCTTGCTCTTCCCGGGCCTGCTTGGGTTTTCTCCGGGTACTCCGGTTTACTCCCACAATTCAAAAAACATGCATGGAAGGCTGATTGAACACTCTAATTTGTCCCTAGGTGAGTGTGAGTGCAGATGGTTGTTCGTCTCTGTGTGCCCTGCCATTGGCTGGCAACCAGTTCAGGGTGTCCCCCGCCTACTGCCCGAAGACAGCTGGGATAGGCTCCAGCACCCCCCCATGACCCTTGTGAGGATAAAGCGGATCAGTAAATGGATGGATGATGGACAATTCTCGAAATTTAATGGATTAATCTGGGACCTTGAGTATTGAAATTTGTGCGCTTTATCATTGGAAATCTGTGTTGGTATGACAAATAAAAAAAACTAAACTTTACTAAGTAACTTGAAAGAAAAAACAAATAAAGTAAAATAATAATATAGTAAAATAATAGCTATTTGAAAATATAATAAAGTGAAAATGAATACCAGCTGTTCCTGCAGTAAGGACATTGGCCACGCTGGGGCAGTGTGGTGCTGTACATGCATGGAGTACACTCTTACAATGAGATAAGACTCAAACAAGAAAGTTGCGAATGAGCTCTTAATAATAATAATAATAATAATACATTTTATTTATAAGCGCCTTTCAAAACACTCAAGGACACCTTACAATCAAACAAGAGCAATAAAACCACAGATAAAATTATAAATAAAAGAAGCGATGAGTTTAAACGGAGTATGCAATTTTAAATAGGTGGGTTTTGATATACTGTAACTTGTTTTTCACAGAAAGAACTCAATGGGGAATATAAAGAGACTGTGACATACATAATGTGCATCGGATTTTAGGGCTTTTGTGAAAAGTGAATGCTTTTAGGTGCGCCTTATAGTGCGGAAAATACGAAATACGGTACTATACAATGGTGTGAAATGACATGACTATTATTGCCGAAGCCAGTATAGAACTAAAATAGACCTTTGAGTGTGTTGGTTAACCTGGTGCAATGAATGAAGGCTTGTCACAAAGAATTAAGATTTGCCTCCTTCTCTCCCCTTGTCAAATTCCCACTTTGGACTCTTTGTGGTCTAAGATAGCCTGTCCGCTACGTCCGTCTCTCCCATTTACTGTTCTTGGGCTTCTGTTCCAGTTTGCATCCAAGTGCACATTAACACTAAAGAGGCTCACTCAAGATGTCAGCTGCCTCAAGTGAATCATCATTCATCGAGAGGCCGAACGTAATTGGGTAATACGCCGCAAATGCGCAACATTACATCATCCCGGCGTCTTATGTTTTGTAAAAATGAGTCTTCTAGCTTTCACTTTCAGCCAAATTGAACCCCGAATATAATTATTTTATGTCTAATCCTTGGGGACAGGATTTAGCTGTAAATTCCGTAACGGGCATCATTTCTGTACAACAATGCGCCATATTGTCGTTGTCCTGTGGAAAAAAATGAACAAAAACACACGATTTCCATTTTTGTCATATTGTAGATTTTTACATTCATGGGGTGTCTGCGTTTCAAATTCATGGAAAGGTTTGACTTTGTGACTTGTGCGAGTGATCAGCTCCACCAATAAGAGGATAAAACGATTAAGACACTTATGCATGAGCACAAACCGCAGTTAGAGGCACATCTAAAATATTGTTCAGTTCTGATGAAACCGTGGCAACATACACGCAACATGCCTCAAGGGCCACTATTGTACCGCACTACAAACCTGAAAAAAAAAAAATTCTTACAGGGGGCGGGAACTGAGCGCTGCTGAAAACACTCGTGTCAGGCTTTATGAACCGATAATTATAGTGAGTATATTTCTCGAACAAAAAATGCACATCATTGCTCCCTTTGTGTTTCCAATGCAAGACACAAAATTAGCAACGCCTACACAGTCTCATTCGATCAATTACAAGAGCTGCATCAAATACAGTAGTCTGCCATTTCAAACGAATGATGCTCAGTTTTGTTCTTGGTTGCAGCCAAAGTAAATAACATTCTTAAGACTGATCACGAATGTGTTCAAATCATTTTGCGACTCGTGGACTTGCCACAGAGAGGATTAGAAGTGGGGCAAAAGTGTGTGAAGTAATTCTAAAGTATCTCCAGTCCACCGTATTTACTTTTTTTCCACAACTCTGACCTACATAGACACGTTGAAATCAAATCAGCATTTGCAGCCAATAAGCAGTCACGTGCTGAAAGTACAAGTGAGAGTGCATTCATGACCCTTGAGTATGTAAGTTGAGGGGTTTAGTTTTTGAATGGATGGCTCTACTTCACGAAACGGCAAAAGGAGAGATTCCGTTTGAACGCAGCTTTATTGAAGAAGAAAAAAAAGGATATCTGCACCGCAGTACGATCGAAACCACACTGTCGGAAACAAAAATCACTTCCTGCTTTCCCTTACTTCAACAGCCAATCAGAAGCTATCAACATAAAAAACACGTCTAAGCAATTATTAAACAACAGAATGCAATTTAGGTAATCTTGACATGAAATAATATGATGCTCAAACATAAAGTGATAGCTAATAATATAACATAAGCTTACAAATATAGCAGCTCGAATATAAAGACAAATGAAACATTTCAAAATGGCTATTGTATTACCTTTCTCACACGTATCCCACCAAAAATTCCATAAGGTTTCTTAAAAAAATCTACTTGCTGTTATGAGTTATTCAAAGTCAAATTTTGAGCTTAATATTAGCTTTCCGTGGGAGATAACTTCTTACTTACAGTTATAATAAGCACACACCGGGAGCTAGGAGGTGCTATAGCTCCATCATAAATCTGGGTAGCCCTGGTAAAGCCCTCTACTGGAGATGGTCCATGTGGCCCAAAATTAATCATTCATCAATCGCGTCCCTCCACAATAAGGATATATGTCACGATATAAAATTAAGGTTAAAAAAAAAAAATTGAACTCATTCTAATTTAATAAATAATTCACTTCTGTATGATTTAATTCTATACTCCATTCGAGAAGCTAAATTGCTCCAAAAAATAATGGAAGTCAGATTAATTAGGATAACATCTAGTATTTTAAATGGAAACACCGTACAACAGGCTTTCATTTAGTTTACTAGAATTCATTCAAATATGTGTGTCCATGAACTAATTAGCCATTACCGATTCTGTTTTCAACCGCAGAACGCAAGTGCATTCAATTAGATTCATCAGATCTCATCCATCAAAATAACAACTCGGCGCTCAAATGACAAATAACATTGCTGATAGATTGAGTTGGATAATATCTGCACGGATAATAGTTTTGAATTTTAATTTCCTGTCTCCACTGCTGCTGCTGTTTTAAGTATTTATTATATTACCGGAATATACTCCTCTTTTCAGCTGATGTATGCGGTGACGTAGCGACTTAATTTCAGCTTTCTGGTTGCTGTATATGTTTCTTTGCGCTTACTTTCTCTTGAGTCACTTATTGCCTGCTATTTTGCTTTTCGGAGTTGCTTACTCTCTGCTGTAACTCGGTTCAAGATAAACATTTGTGACGGGTAGACTGTATCATGCAAGCACTTATTTCGGTGTTTTGCGAATGCATTTTGATAGCTTAGCAATTAGCTTTGCTGACTTTCGCCGAATTTACTACTTGCCCTCCCATGATGTTTTTGCTCCCATGGAGGCGATGACAAGTGATTTATGCTATGTAGGCAAAAGGAAACTTTTGCCATAATGTTTAGCCACATTTGCTTTCCAGTCGCAGCTCGTTGGTTAGCGGAGGCTCCACACAAATAATGTGCAACAAGCACCTCCACAAGGTTATTGAAACTTGATTTATTTAGGTAGTTGTCCACTTCTTCTTGGGGCTGGACATACATTTATGGCATTGCTTTCACACTGAGCACAGTGAACATGAAGAGAGAGAGACAGAGTCAAAATACATTAACACGGTTGGCCAGGAGGGGCAAAATTTCTCCCATCGGGCAAATTCATGCCTTATATTGAATACATCATTTATACCACACACCTACCATCCAGCATTGTAGTTTAGATTTTTTTTAAAATTAATTTCATGAAAGTTTAAAAACATTAAGTAGTTGACCATTAGTAGCCATTCTGTTCTGAGTGGGGGTAGCGGAGTAGATGTTGAAAAGCTAGGTCCCCAGGACAGAGCTCTGAGGCACACCTGAAGTGAGGGTTTGATGTAACAAAATTTTGCTGAAACGAAATTATCTGGAAAAGGATGCAAACCGAGGGGGTCCTCGGTTTATGATTGTACAAACATTTTGTGTGACATTATGAGGTTATGAATGTGGGGGAGTAACAAAGTACAAATACTTAATTACTGTTTTGAATTTTTTTAGGTATCTTTACTGAGATGCTTTATTTTTTTTAAGGGCGTCCAACTTTTTGCAAAGTGGACCAAATTTGATCAGGTCACCTTGTCATAGTTTACATATTTCAGGTTGTCTCTTGATATTGAATTCCTTGAAAACAGCCCCAGGCTCCTGGCAAATTAGGAAGACACAATTTTTTCAAATTTCAGTGAAAAAAAATGCCAATTTCTAATTTTCCTGGAAGCGACAGCGCTCTCCGTCAACTTTCTTTTTATACACTACAATCTTCATTTTAGAAATGAGGGCGAAAGGGCTACATGAGGATTTTCAAGATAGGGGCACATTCGGAAATTTATTCTGAGGCCGAAGCAATGAGCGTGCCTAGTTCGGAGAGGCGGAGTGCGCTTGGTCCGAAAGCAGACCGCGCCGACAGGTCTGCTGCCATCTTCTGGTAAAATATAAAATAGCTTTTTTGTACAGATGTATTATCAACTGTGGTTAACAGTGCTGATGGGCCAAACTTTATTATTTTTATGCCAGATGTTGATGTCTGGTGGAAATTTAAACAGGGGACCGCAATTGTTCCTGCGCCGGACTATGGACACGCCTACTCTCCAAACTGGAAAAGACAACCTTTCTACACCTTACTTTGTCAAAAGAGGCTTTTTACATTCTCAGTTTTGTTGAAAGTTATACTTTTTTTTGTTTTGTTTTCGGTCAAAATAGTGTGCCTACTCTCCAAACTGGAAAAGACAACCTTTCTACTCCTCAAAATAGAGTGCTGGCATTCTGATCTTAATCAATGAATTAATTAATCGTAGGATACTTAAAAATTACAAAGTGACTTATTACAGTATTTCTGCTTTTCCCAGTTTTTCATTTTTATTTTTTTGACTTGAGTGTCAGTATTTCTTTTTTTCCATTTGATTGTTATATTTTTCAGACAAATATTTACTGTAAGTATAACTTGACTAGTCCATGATCCTAGGATCGCGATAGACTAAGCTTGGCTCATTAAAGAAAATTGTATTGTTTGAACTTCATTTTTGAGAAATGTTTGTTCTATCTTTTGGCATTCAAGAAAGCACACTTCAATCAGAAAATTGTCGCGTCTCCCATGTGTCTCCCTCAACTGATTATCGCTGATCAAATTAATAACAACACAAATAAAACCAACATAAATTACTTTGCACCTATGCTACAACTTTAAATAAATAAGCAAAGTCACACAAGAATGCTGACAAGGTTGTTCCTTGGGGTTAAATGTGCCTGCGGGCGTGGACTCCTGCTCCTGCTGCAATATAAAAGCAAAGTGCATGATGGAGACGGATGCTGTGACGATGCAGAGGAGACATATGGCTCTTTCCGACAGTCCTTGGGGTGCCAGGATGGCAGGAAGTGGTAGCTGCGCATGTACGTCGAAGCAAGTTTACAAAAAAAAAAAAAAAAATAGAAATGTGATGTCGTAGCCTCTTGACACATAAGTGGGAGAAGCTTCATGGGCAGGATGAAAGTAAAATGTCACAAAAAGTAAAGCAAGGTTAACCCTTTCATGCCTCATGTAACCTGATAACATGATAAGCTGTCCACTGCAGTGACCGCTATCCCCGAAAGGGTTAATATTGCTTGGCTGTAAAACGCAACAATATCTCAGTTCAATTAAGTTTTGTTTTTTGTTTTTGGCTGGATCAGTGTGAGGATAGGATATTGAAAATATAATTTTTAAGCAGTAGTTACAGTACCTGAAGTAACGAGATTCACATTTAGCCATCGGTTTGAAGTTTTAAGTCGATACAAGTACACAGTGCAACCTTAGACTCTCCAGCCAATGTTGAGAGAGCAGCATCATCAAACATTCATGAGCGAGAAAGAACGTCTGAGGGAAACTCTGAACGAGTGGAAACAGCAAAAGAGGCGGCGATTCGAACAAATGTAAATGGCACCAATCTGGATGAGGTGATGTGCGCTAATGTTTTTCATGCTATTATTTGGCTGCAGCAGACACCCGGCTCAATCTAAGTCAACGCGACCACCGCTAAAGTACTTGAAAAGAATGTTCGTCAATGTATTCAAATCTGTTGGCTGAAAATCAACCCTCTTCTAAAACTCAATAACAGCTGCTGTGATTCCGCTGATTAGTTCGATGAGTCAGTTAACATTATCTTGCATTAAAATGAGAGGTAGCAGTTTCCACGGAGGTCTTCTCAGGATTGGCTGTAGTTTGAGGCTAGGCAGGCGAATATACAGTCGCGAGTTAGGGGAGCACATGGAATACTGACATGATTATGTAAAGGAAAATAAAAGCTTTAGCACTAGCATCTATTGTCTTAGGAAACAGCCTAATTTTGTTCGGTTGTTTCAGGGCTTACGAGTCCCAGTGTTCAGTAATTCTGTCCTAACAACATAAAGAAGAAAGTAGCCATTATGAACAATGCAATTAGACTCTAAGTGCAAAAAGTGAAAACAAATTGGAAGCTTTATTCCTATTGTCACCAAAATTCAGTGGTCTATATTTTGTAGATGAGTTTATAGGTAGAATGTGAATACAGTTAATAAAAAAAAAAATCATCATCATCATAATCACAAACTTTATTCTAAGCTTTCCAAGGTTACAGATAAAGCCACGGTTTTAATAAACAGCGATGACATTGATTATATGTTGATGTACTTTAATTTTTTTAAAACTGCATAATCTTGTACATGTACACTATAATATTCATCTAAAAGACTTTTGACACAGTTCATGAACGAACTGAATGGCGATTGCATCCCAGAAATCGCTGGTCAAAACAACCAGGAAAACTTCACATTAACAAAAAGTGCTTGCAAAAGCAAGGAAAAAGAAACTGGGATTCAAAAAAATTGAGAAAAGGTCAATTTCACAAAAACATGAGCAAGTTCAAAGACAAAAAAAAACAAAACTCATGAATACTTAAAAAGTAAGAGACTGGAGCGCAAAACGACAATGATGAGATCGAGAGGTCTCAAAAACAACACCTGAGCTAGAGCAGCAACAAGGTCAATAATCAGACAAGCGACATGGGATCGTGGCATACTCAATGTACATCCATCCATTTTCTGATCCGCTTTATCCTCACAAGGGTCGCGGGGCGTGCTGGAGCCTATCCCAGCTGTCTTCGGGCAGTAGGCGGGGGACACCCTGAACCGGTTGCCAGCCAATCGCAGGGCACACACAGACGAACAACCATCCGCGCTCACACTCACACCCATGGAAAATTTTGAGTGTTCACTCAGCCTGCCATGCATGTTTTGAGAATGTGGGAGGAAACGGGAGTACCTGGAGAAAACCCACCCAGGCACGGGGAGAACATGCAAACTCCAGACAGGAAGGCCGGACCCACGACCTCTGCACTGTGAGGTCAACGCGCTAACCACTTGATCACCGGGCCGCCAATTAGCTTAACATGATGATCAAATTGGCAGCAGATGTGCACGCTGGAGGAAAAGCCCACCACTGCCACCTGCTGGAGACACAAGAACATGACACTTAGTTATTTAAAAAAAAAGTGTACTGGTTACAGGTAATCTTCATTTTATTAGTATTCATATACTGGATATATGGATGTACATACAGTATACAGATGTAGTCAATTTTAGAATATATAGATTATTTCGGTATACAGTACCTGTACAGTATATTAACATTTATTTAACTCACAACATGATGACATCCTTGGGGCCATGGCCTAAAGTCAGCGGCAATCTGATCTTCATACACCAAAGGTAGGAAGGCATCTTCATTCTAGCATTGTCCCAGGCGCAATCTCCCCCACTTCCTGGTCCACTCGTTCTCCAAAGTGTGTTTTGCACCATCCAAAGACGATCTGGTGCTGCATCAAAAGAGCAATTTCCCTCTTGAGACTTATTTCATAGTTGTTTGCCGGAAACGATTTGGTTTCATCCTTCGATGCATTCCAGTCGGCGAAGGTTGGTGTGTAATCTCAAGTGCAATTTTGTCACACCAGTAGCGAAAGAGGCACATACACTGCAGTGTTTTGTATATTAGGGAAACATTCTTTTCATGCCTCCAGCTCATGCTCATCACACATTTCTAGCAGGTCGAGTTGATGATCTCTTCCAATCACTTGTCTGTAGTTCCATTTGCTATGTGAGGTCATTGCAAACAGTATCTATCTGAAATTGGCTGCTATGATCGTTTCACATAGTGCTGTGGAATGATCATGTTTAAGTGGTGAACTCGAAATCCAAAAGTCTATTACCGGTGACATGATTTGAACCACGGTGTGATGCTCTTTCATCAAGAACCTGTGTCCAGAGAGGAGGGAAGATTGAGGTCAGTTTGTGTGTGTGTGTGTGTGTGTGTGTCCACCAGAGAACATCCTACTTTGTAGAAAGTTAGAACGATTAGCTGTGTTGGTGTCCCTGCTAATAATATACTGGCATTGATCCTCATTGGCACATATCTTCGCAGAAAGGCAAGCACCAAAGCACTGAGCAGATTAATGCTGTATGCGTTTACGGTGAGACGGTGCTATTTGCAGTTTGTGTCGTCAGTTACGCTTAGATGCCTCTGGTAAGTCTCCCTTTTACTACGGAGTGTGGCAGTTTTTAATGTAACACGGCAATGCAATATGGCAAGAGAAACGGTAAAGTCACACTAGGTCTCGGACAACTATCACACCGCATTCCTCGTAACTCCGCTTACGAACACAACATTGTCTCTACTCCTGTTAAAATATGTGTCCTCGTACAGGAATTCCAACTGAAACATGATGATGAAAATGATAATCCCAGTACAGGTACGGTAAAAGAGAAAAAGAACATAGTCGCTCTCGTTTACGAAGTGTCTTTGAACACACCACACGCAGCAGAGCCGAGTGCGTCACAAAAGTGAACGGCGGCTGCGATGAACTGCGGTTTCGCTTTCATAATACAATCGACTGAATGAAAAATAACACGAACAACTGTGTACAGCAAAACTGAAAGGAAATTACACTTAACACAATATGGGAAGAGGAAAGGAGAAGTCGCACTCGGTCGCCGACAATTATCTGCGCAACAAACGCTTACTAGTTAACATGTAAAACGTTGTGGAAATTGTAGAACTCGAAGAAAGCGACAATTTCTCACGTGCGCACTCCGAGAGAGAGTGTGTCGTGTTTTTTTTATTTGCACCACAAAAAAAACACTCGTGCCAAACGAAGCCCGCCGAAAGTAAGTTTCCATAGAAACAAGCAGACTAAAATGGCGGTCCTTAAAGGGACTGCAATTATTTCTACCCCGTTACCAAATAATCGTGAACTCTCTGACAAGCATATGAACATTGCATTCACACATTTGCAGTTGGTGGTGAATTATGTACACAGAAGTCACTACAACGTTTTAGTTGTCAAAACGTCACTTAATAACAAAACAGAAAACAACGTGGGCTCAGAACAACTAGGGGAACTATTTGAGCACGTCATACACTAATATATGAAAAACAAAATGATAGAACTTCATTTGCCTTGCTCCAAACTCTGCAAATCACTATAGCGGCGCAGAAGCCTTTAAATTTAGAATTCTGATTGAATTTGATATAAAATCTATTGAAGAATGAAAGAAGGCCGAAGACAGTGTGCCGGTGTTCTGTTGTCTGTGTCTGCTAGCCGATTGTGCTTCTGAGTGTGTAACAGAAAGCTGAAGGTAGTACTGTATAAATAATAATAAACACTGTTGTCAAATTTGCGCCGACCAAAAATAATCATTTACCTACATTCCTACTATGTTTTTATTCATCATGACCTGTTCTCACTCTCTCAATCACATGGTTCTCCAAATAAGAGTTAAAACATAATTAATTGCATGTCAGATTCAATGTGTCAGATTTCATCTTCTGTTTTACCCAGAAGCAATGACGTTCAATATAACACATTTCCTACAACGTAACTGCACCGTAACTGATTCTTTACTTGCATTCCCAGTTCCCATTAACCTCTTTACAAATTACCATCTTTACGAATTAAGTTGTATCAATTGATTGTAAAAAAACAAAAAAGAGGTACGGTAGACAGCATAAGAGTTTGTATTTCTGAGCAAGGTTATGTAGTCCACATTGCCAAGTAAGGCCTCATTGAGCGCTCGCTGCTCTGGTTTGTTATGGCGGAAGGAGGTTAGCTCACTCCTTCCATCTGCTCGTGCTCAGCGGCGTCTCCTGCCTGCTGCACAAGTGGAGTACTGATTAACCGGCTGGGTCCTCGGGACGACGGTAATTAAGATATGTGATGGACTCGGAAGACTGCTTCAGCCCTCTTAGTGTCTCTCCCTTTAAAGATGTCAAGCGCTCGATTCTCATCCCGGCCTGCCTGCTGTTTATATTACCAGCAGGTTGGAGGAAAATAGGGCAAAACAGACATCTGCAGTCTCCTTCGGTATCTTGTTATGTTGTGGTGTTTCGATAGTGGAAAAAAATGGCGAGGCACTAACTAACTGAAGTAGTTATTTACAGCCCCAATAGCATGAGACAAGTTATACAAATACTCATTAAATTAATACTTTGTGTCGTGACGTAATGAACTACTACATCTGCCTCACAGTTCAGACGTTCCGTTTTAGAATCTTAGCTCCAGCCATTCTACTGAGGCTCTGCATCGGTTTCCTCATTCCAAAAACATACATGTTTTTGTTCATAGAAGATTCGAAATCGTCCAATCGGTAACGACCGCAAGGAGCCAGGAAAAACAATGCATCAACAAAAGCGGTTGCAAAAGGGAAGGTACTAGGCAACACGAGGCATAAACAATAACGCAAAGCAAAAGATCATGAACAACGAGAGCGACCATGGCGAGGTCTAGAAAACAACACTTGAAGCATGACCGTGAGCAAAGTCAGGAATCCGACATGAGACCAGGCAGTTTGGCAGTCTTTAAATACATGGCAGGCTTGAGTGGGAGACACCCTTCACTGCAAATGGGGCTGAAAACAAAACAAACAGACAGACATGACATGCATTATGCAACATTTAAGAAACACATGCCTCTCACCCATAAACTCAGATAGGCTCCACCCCCTTATCAAAATGAGTACAAGCAGTAGAGAAAAGATATAACACGGGGGGGGTGGGGAACAAAGGTTGTCTTTGTCATTTATTCCTCATTGTGGACAAGGTCTTCGGTTCCACTTCAACTAAACAGGAGCAGCATCATTATACTCGGAAAATTGATCACAGTGACTTGGAATAAGGCGTGCAAAATGACTGAGTAATAGGCCATATGCTGCTTCACTTTTATAGCAGCAGGCCTGTTCTGGTAAATTTCCACTGTCCTCTAGATTGAAAACAAAATGCATATTGGGAAGAAACAGCAGCTGACTGTTGTTTCATTGCAGCAAATGTCTTGCACAGCATTCTGTGCCAAGCAGTGACAAGTGAAACTGCACCCTTATGGATTTAACGCTCTAATCACCTTGTGGCCGTGAAGTGATCCCATCATAGCGTGTCTGCACTGTGCTCGATGACGATTGCAATCTCCCCCTTTTTTTTTCACACGGACGGAATAGAGGAAATGCAAGAGGGGATAAAGAGGGAATTCACTTGGGACAGATGTGAGAACAGAACAGTAAATAGTTGTATTAGGTACATAGACATTAAGTACTTGGATATTTTCTAACACTGCATATAAGCCGCAAAAGCTTAAAGCTGTCCTTCAGTTAACCAAGATTTTTTTTTTTTTTCCTAATCTATGCTTTCAATGTGTCATGGGAACAATTTGGGGAAACACATTTTCTGTTCCATTGAAATTGATAGTAATGGAACATTCTCTCAAACTCAACAAAAGCATCAGATGCTTGCTTGCAAAGCAAAAAGTCAGCAACGCCAACAATCGGGGTCGAAGGTGGTCTCCAATTGCCGCAGAAATTTTTCAAATCCGTGAACAGTTTAGATCCTGAATACATTACAGAAATGCTAGTTTAATATAAACCCAGTAGATTTCTGAGGTGAGAAGACTCGGGTCAATTCGTGGAGCCCAAAGTTCAAACCAAACATGGTGAATCAGCATTCAGCATGCATATGGAATAGTTTGCTCCATCATTATACTCGGAAAATTGATCACAGTGACTTGGAATAAGGCGTGCAAAATGACTGAGTAATAGGCCATATGCTGCTTCACTTTTATAGCAGCAGGCCTGTTCTGGTAAATTTCCACTGTCCTCTAGATTGAAAACAAAATGCATATTGGGAAGAAACAGCAGCTGACTGTTGTTTCATTGCAGCAAATGTCTTGCACAGCATTCTGTGCCAAGCAGTGACAAGTGAAACTGCACCCTTATGGATTTAACGCTCTAATCACCTTGTGGCCGTGAAGTGATCCCATCATAGCGTGTCTGCACTGTGCTCGATGACGATTTCTGTTCAATTAATATCAATTTCTGTTCAATTGAAATTGATATTAATGGAACATTCTCTCAAACTCAACAAAAGCATCAGAAGCTTGCTTGCAAATCAAAGCAAAAAGTCAGCAACGCGAACAATCGAGGTCGAAGGTGGTCTCCAATTGCCGCAGAAATTTTTCAAATCCGTGAACAGTTTAGATCCTGAATACATTACAGAAATGCTAGTTTAATATAAACCCAGTAGATTTCTGAGGTGAGAAGACTCGGGTCAATTCGTGGAGCCCAAAGTTCAAACCAAACATGGTGAATCGGCATTCAGCTGTTAGGCAGCATGCATATGGAATAGTTTGCTAATAGAACCGATGTCAGCCACAAGTGTAAATGCTTTTAAATCCATGCCCGTGATGAGGGTATTTTAAAGCATCACGATGAGTACAATCAATACAAATCCCCAATGTTATTCTTGCATTGTACGTCGTTTTAGTCATTTTAAAGTGAGCTACTTTTTATTTTCTTCGTTTCGTCTGTTTGTCTGTCCTTCGCTTTTTCAATTTCTTCAACCCTTTTGTTCGTAAATGCATTTAAACGTTGTCATTTGATGTCTGTGAAACACATTGAGTTATCTTAAGTATGAAATATGCTATATAAATAATGATGCCTTGCCTAATCTTGTGGCAAGTCAGCTGACGGGAGCAAAATTATGCTTTCACTATGAAGTGTCCATGCATGGTTCTACTGTTGGATGACTATTTGCAAAATGACAATGACATCGACGTGATGCCCAATTCAGCTCTTTTTATGGACTCGTTCACCTAACAAAAACAAATGTGATTTCTAATGTGAATGCAACGCTTTCGGTCATGCGACACGCAATGAGTATGTCGAGTGAAAAAAAAAAAAAAAGCAAAACATCACGTGCCGCAGTGTTTAAGGCTCATTTTATCATCTCAAATCATCAGAGTGGTGAGGCGGGAGGAGTTAGAAATATTTTGGGGGATAAAAGGGAAAGCTCGATCACCCCATTTAATGGACACGGCTATTAAATATGATATCAGATCATTGCCGCACGTCAAAAGTGAACCCGTCTGCATCGCTGAATTACTACCATCACCACAAATGTCCACTTTATGCGTCGTGGGATTATATGACTTAAATGAAAGTCAAATGTAAAGACGACAACTGTTACTCAAAACGACTTTGCAGATTCACGGACGATGTCAGTCGTCTGTCGAGCACTTCCCGCTGCTCAGGCGGAGTGCATATTGGACTTTTGATGAAGTACAGTGGTACTTATACTTCCGAAATTAATTGGTTCTGGAATACATTTCTTAAATAGAAAATTTTGGAAGTAGAGACGCGTTTTCCATGTGAATACCTTAATCCGGTGTGGTGTGCGGATGAGCATTCATACTACAGATGCATACATATCGTGTATATAATCCCCATTTGACAGTATATCCACACATGGAAGAGGCCCGGGTTGAATTTGAAAAAAATCGCAATTGTATTGTTCACACTAGATGAAAAAAAATCAGATACTGTATGTGTCGCATATGTCCTTTTACTTACGAGCTCAACGAACAGAAGCGATATGAGCAGTTTCTTTCGTAGATTAGTGGTTGTGCAACTCTAAGGTGAATATATATTATTCACCGTTATGCATTACATTTTTTTAAGACGACTGTGTGTCAAGTGCAGACTAAATTGCACATCTTTCTCTGCTTTTTCCCCGTTGGGTGCTTCAAAAACAAAAGAATCTCATTTGAATGCACCGGCAGGCGATGCATTTCGGACAGACAACAAATCCCATCAAGACGTGTTGCACCTCGGTCAAAGGCAGCGAGGCTAAAGGATGACTGGAATGATGAATACAAAAGAAGATATGAAGCTGGAGAAGAAAAAAACAACAACGGTGAAAAGTGAAATTCAGCTTGGAAGAACATTGTAAACATTGCTGGTTCAAGTTTGCAATCAGACCAACAACTGCGGACGTGCATGCATTTGAACAATTTAATCAAGAAACCTGTCACCGATGAGGAGTGAATCACAAGCAACAGTGACAGGGCCGCCCCGACCAAATTGGGCCCGAAACAAAATTCTAATTGGCGGCTGCACCAACCCACCTCTCCCACTTAAGTTCTCTTGTGCCATGATGAGCGGAGGAAAGTCTTAATCTACTCACATCGACAATAATAAAAGATACTGCAGTTGCTATCTCTTATTCCAGGCTATAATGCAAATTCTAAGCATACAACCACGATTGCAAGACAAAACTCGAATTACTTTCTAAACGCACCCTATGTTATAAACCAATCACCATCTCTTGTTTGAACTGTTTCCATCTGGACTGCCTGGCGCATTGGGCTCCAGCATTTCTTTTTTGGGGCACGCTGACCAACTGGACGGGTGGTGGCCTGGTGGTCGAGTGGTTAGCGCGTCGACCTCACAGTGCAGAGGTCGTGGATTCGATTCCAGCTCTGGCCTTCCTGTGTGGAGTTTGCATGTTCTCCCCGTGCCTGAGTGGGTTTTCTCTGGGTACTCCGGTGTCCTCCCACATTCCAAAAACATGACCAGCTGAATGCTCTGAGTTTTTGAACGGTCAGAGTGAAGCAGGACTGTATGTCCGAATGCAATCCTAATGAGTAACAGTTTTGAGACACCCAGTTATTTTCCAACAACATCCCTGCCTACAACGGGGCAGTCCTGAGCACTGAAATAGAAAAAAAAAATCCCCAAATATTTATTATTGTTTTGAAGCTCAGAAGAGAAATTGGCATTATACACATGAAGTATGACTATCTAAACCAGCGGTGTCAAACTCATTTTTATCACGGGCCACTTTTGAGTTTCGTTTTCCCTCAGAGGGCCGTTATGACAGTGAAACCACTAACTTTTATGGGTACCAAAATGATTGCAAAATCTCAGCATCATTTGTTACACATCACAATTTGACATTTCGGTACATTTTTTGAGCAGAGATCATGCAAGTTGACACACATGATTTTCTTTTCGGGGCCACATAAAATGATGTGGTGGGCCGGATCTGGCCCCCGGGGCCTTGAGTTTGACAACAGTGATCTAAACTGTCTGTGTTTTTTGGGCGAACTTTTAATGTGGGCTCTCCTCCCTTAGCCTTTGAACCTCTGGCCCTATGTCATTCACTTTCTTGAATTTAGCACCCTTGTGTTAGGAAACAGGCTCCACATTCCCGCAGCCGCGAAGGTTACTATTTACTGTGCCGAAAGCTTATCGGCACTCACTCGGGCTTGTGTAAGAGGCTCAGCGCGTATTAACCTGCTCCCAAACGGTACATAAACACACACACGCCCGTGGGAAAAGGATAAACATTAGGGCGAGAACCTAACGGCAGGCGCATTTTGAGACTCCTGAAAACATATTAGTCAACTTGACATACGTTGTAGAAAAGGAACACATTTATGTTTTTATAGTGTGAATGATTAGTCGTATTGCAACCAAAAATGTGAAACGCCGGTGTTAAAATCAGTTTACTGATTTGACCTCATTCAACCAGCAAAATGCAGCCCTTGTACAGGACAGGCAAACTATTATTCTCTGAAGCTTTCAAGATGTTCTAAATGCTCACAGGCATGAAATATTAGAATGGGGCAGATTCTTTACATTAATCCTTTCACCAATAATGATAAACTGTAACCTGATCACATGATCGGCTGTCCACTTTTGTAACCGCTGTCCCTGAAAGGATTCAAGAGCCAAAACTATGCGACACACTTCTTCATCAACAAACTAATCAATCGGAATCCTTATCTTCATCCACGGGGTTCAAACTGCATGAGTTTGAGGGCATCAAAATAGACAAAACAACAATGAGGAAGCAGTAAGCTGATTGGCTGATAGGACAGACAGGGAAGGGTTATGCAGGGCCCATGGCAGATTGTTTTTGACGAATGTGTCAAAATCATCAACCCAGATTTTATTCAACGATGTTCTTGGCCAGGAATTGTTTATCACATCACAACTGTCATCTCTTCTCAGGCACTGACCAAAGTAAAAACTGCAGATCTCTTTGTAGATGATCCAACATTGAAGGAGAAAAAAATTTTTCAGATGCACCTTGTATCAATACGACAATCCAACAAGATCTCTTTGTAGATGATCCAACATTGAAGGAGAAATTTTTTTTTTAAAAGTCACACTTTCAACACTTCAATATTTCAAATCAATCTGCAGAAATTCACATCAATAATTTCCACGGTTTGCATGATCGAGTTTCTGACTTCATATTTCCACGTGGCCACAATGATCATTGGTGACTATCCAAACAGATTCCATTCGATGTACTTGAACCTCCATATTCTCCTCCGTGCAACACACACGCGATCCTAAACTGAAATCCCAAATCCCTACGAAGGTCAATCAAAAGGTTCCATGTCACAATGTTAAAATGGGCCAGCAGCATGTTACAAGCCTAGTCTTCCTCTTCCAACTGTCTGATGATTACACTGGCTGACAGGGGACTGGACACTTGTTAAAGGTCATACACATGCAGTCGATGCTGCATCATCAGCTCCATTCCACTGATTTCTCCTCCCCCACCACCACCACCACCCTCACCCCCGCCTCTGTCCAAATACCATGTTGTCCACTGGTGGCTTCTAAAAAAATATTTTAATAACATGATTTGTGGCTAGTATTATGCTTGGAACAAAGAGCTGCGATGCTGGTCATAACGGAGACCAAAACAGACTGCAGTGTGAGTGAAGGATACTAAAATAGCAGACCTATGGTGCTTTTTGGCATGCTTTTTTCTCTTTGGGTGTCAAATGTCTTTGTTTTGAGAGCAATGTACCATAATAGAATAGAGTAGAATAGAATAGAACCTAATTAATCCTGCATTGGGAAAATCCCAGATTTTCAACAGGTCAATAAATTGTCTTTTGCAATAATTACGTGTACTCAGGTCAGGTGAATGTACCACAACACCAGTGATAGGAATGTACAGCAGATTTATACAGCCATTCATCACAAACAGTCTCAAAGGGCTTCACATGCCCACAGTTGACAAATATTCATGATATCTTCTGACCTTAACCCCCAGGAGGGCAAGGAAAAACTCAAAAAGCCCCATCTTGGGGAACAAGGCGAAACCTTGAGAAGGGACCGCAGATGGGAGAATCCCCCCTTCCAGTCTGACCAGGCTGCAATGGATGCCGAGCGGGCAACATTTGACACAATATTGTACTGTACAATGTTAGTTAGAATGGTATAAAATCCATTTAAGATGAAAACGCTGCAGGGAGATGCTTTCGGACAGGTGGTCAATGAAGAAATCCTCAAAGCAGCGCCTCGGAGTGGTCGACCCAGCTCTTGTCCAGCTCAGTCGGTGCAAATCATGTCCATAATGATTGGAGCAGAATTCGTACAGCGACATCCAATTGGGTCATCATCCCCAAACTCCTTCACCAGGTCAGGAAGGAGAGGGAAGGATAAACAGAAGAAACAGCACTACAAACATAGAATTCGCCAAAATGCAAGAGTAAATAAATGAGTCTTAAATTGTGTTTTCAACATTTAAACTGAAGTAGCTGCTCTAATTTGCGTGGGTAGTGCATTCCAGAGCACTGGAGCCCGAATAGAAAATGCTCTTGAACATGTAAATGCTGAACAAGAGAGGGCCAAGCAGAGCACTGGAGCCCGAATAGAAAATGCTCTTGAACCTGCGGACTTCTTTTTGGGTCTTGGAATCACTAAAAGACCACCGTGTTGTGAACGAAAAGTTTGGGGCAGAACATGAGGTGTCACTAAGTCAACAAGATAGGAAGGTGCTGAGACATTTACAATTGTATTGTTTAATCTCAGCAAGATTACAGCATCTGCACAGGTTAGTTATTTCTAATGGCATATACAGTATAGTTATGTATCATCAGCATAACGATGAAAACTAATGTTATATTTATGTCACAGAGCGGAAGCATGTAAATGCTGAACAAGAGAGGGCCAAGTACCGATCCCTGTGGGACTCTACATGTCATATTACAAAAATCAGAAGTCGTATTACCATAAATTACACGGTGCGTCCTCTCTCAGAGGTAAGAACTAAACCAGGAAAGAGCTGAGCCTGAAATACCAACACATGTTCTGAGGCGTTCTCATAGTATATTATGATCGATGGTGTCAAAGGCAACGCTAAGATCGAGTATGATAATATTAAATCGGTTGTTAGCGGCCATGTAGTAGTCATTAAGGTGTTGCGCTATGACTTTTTCAAGAATTTTCACAATAAACGGGAGATTTGAAACAGGCCTAAAGTTACGGAAACTCTCTGGGTCAAGATTTTGTCGCATAAGTCTTAAATGCTGCTGGTACAATGCCAGAGGATAGTGATAAATTAATAATATAAAAGATGGACGGTCCTAAAATCCTAAACAGATCTTTAACAAGTTTGCCAAGAAGCGGGTCGAGCACGCTTTTCTTAGTTTTCTGTTTTGCTGCACTAACCAGTTTTGTAAGATTTTCAATAGATACTTTTTTTAAAATGAGAAAGACTTGTCAGGCAACTATTAGCCCTAACACCCCCCCTTAACATTGTTAATCACCGAATCTAACCGAGGTTTTGGGATGATGTCCGTAACCCTTGTGCTGCAATTTCTACGATGTTTGTAACACATGGGTTACCCCATATGTTACAATTTCTACAATTTTTGTAGATTTTTGCGTATTCTTCATCACGTCATCTTTAAATCAAAGACACAGCATAAAAAGTGTGTGATATGAAATATTCCAATTCATGTTTTATTTATATAGATTTATATTTATGTTTTGGTCATAGCACAATACCGCTTTTATTGTCCATAGAGGGCAAAAATACAAAGAAAAAAATAAGAACTATATGTGTATGTATAGCACTGATGCCACTGAACATGTCGAGTGGTTGAAAGTGAAATAAATATTCAGGAATAATACTTTTACAATTTTTGTAAAATCGTATGTTGCGTGATATGAACTTATTTAGATCGACTGCAGCACATGGGTTAATGCCGTCCCTCAATGAGCTGAAATTCCAAAATGTTGAGCTGAACGGGGGAGCCTATTTGAGGTTGGCTGTTGTTGCGTTCGCAATGCCACTGTATCAAATAAGTACTTAGGGTTATTTTTATTTAAACTTGAGTATTCTTGAGAAATAATTAGTTTTGACTAAAACAAGTGCTTCTTTGTATTCCAGCAAGCTATCAGACCATGCCTGATGGATGACATCGAGTTTCATCACACGCCATGTGTCCTCAAGCTTCCTTCATAATTGTTTGACTAAGTAATGGTCCGGTATAGCAGTGGTATACGGTAGTATCATTACATTTGAGGTTGAAAGCCCAAATCTATCGTGTTACCATTTTTATGGGTTGCCTCATCTATTATCTGCGTGAAACCAAAAGTATCAATTATTGCCTTTTGGCTCACTTCCTTCTTGACTGCAATAGAACTATAAAGAGTCCGTGTCACTGCAGACGTTGCACCTGTCGATCTTTTGTTCCATTCTTCCCTCACTTATGGACAAGACCCAAAGATACTTGAACTATTCCACTCTTTGTGTTTTCATTGCATTTTTACCAACGTATTCATTGTAATTTTATTGTTTATACTTGTTCTCTTTCTTAAAAAAAACTTTTAGAGTGACTTTTTTTTGTGTCCCCTACACTTTAAATAGCTTAATTTATCCATGGCATATTTTGGTTAAATTGGGATATTGACCTAGTTCTACTGTTATCAGCACTGATTCGCCATGCATTTGTCATGCTAATAACCTTAAAATATGACTCAGGGAGTTATTTTATGAAGCAAATAAATGCTGTTTCATCCATCCATTTTCTAACCCGCTTATCCTCACAAAGGTCACGGACATGCTGGAGCCTATCCCAGCCGTTTTCGGGCAGTAGGCAGCGTACACCTTGAACTGGTTGCCAGCCAATCACAGGGCACACATAGACAAACAACCATTTGTGCTCACAATCAAACCGCGGGAAAATTTAGAGTGTTCTATTAACCTGCCATGCATGTTTTTGGAATGTGGGAGGAAACCGGAGCACCTGGAGAAAACATTCAGTTTCATTCAAAATAATATTACGATAATTTAGAAATAAAAATTTTACTTCAGTGTCCGATAAGACTCTTTCCTCCAATGTGCAGCTGTCGAGCCTGGGGGCCATGAAGCATAACTATGCCTGCTTGGCGCTTCTGACCTTGGGCAACTCCAGAGTGGAAGAGAGTCCAACCCATCTCGAGAAGAACAGTACTAGGGCCCAAGGTATTCGTGGAGGTCAGCCCGATCACATCTCGTCGGAACTTTTCGACCTCGCACACCAGCTCGGGCTCCTTCCCTGCAAGAGAGGTGACATTCCGACCCACGTCTGTGCAAGGAAAAATGTTGTCCATTAACTGTATTTGTTCTTAGTTCCTAGGCTTTTGAGCCACATTTTGTCTGGTCCCTCAGCCAGGGCCGATTTGCTATGGGTGACCCGGTCAGGGACAAACCCGAAACAACTTTAGTACTATTTTCACTGGGACACACATAGACTTCCATCACGATCAGGTGTCTCAAAGAGGAGGAACAAATTAAAACAAAGGACAACAATGACTTGAGTGGGAAGCGAACCAACCCTGCCTGCACCAAGTTTATTTTAACAGGAAAGCTTCCAATAGCGGCTGGTTATCATTCAAGTTTATGAGCATGAGACCAAGGGTGTCTTATTTCTATAAATGTGAATGGGCATGCTACCTGGGGTGCCTGGTTCCCATTCAAGTGAAAGGGAACGCTACCATGGACAACTGGTTCCCAATTCAGTGAATGGGCAGGTTACAAGGAGCAGCTGGTTCTCATTCAAGCGAATGGGCATGCTAGTAGGGGCAACTAATACTCATTCAAGTTAGCTAGCATGCTACCAAAGGCGCCTCATTCCAAGACCAGTGACTGTACCACTTCACCATTGGCTAATATTTCACATTGAAAATTTAAATATGATAACATGTATCTGAAATTACAATAACCTAATTAAGTCAGAATTTAAGGCAGAGGTAACGATGTGTTTACTTTGTTAGCCATAACGTGCTAATTTCGATTATTCAATCAACAGCACTTCTGACGGTTTCAGTCAACTATTTTGACCTCTGTTGCTTCAGGTTAGTCTGGCCTAACTAACCTGTCATGTAATTCCACACAATTAATGACATTTTAAGTAACTAATGAATGAAGTAATTGATTTTTATGCCCAACTTGTGTTGCTGTGGCATAAACTGAACCTAGGAAATATGGATGGAAATGTTGTTAGGAACAAGCACTCATGTACAGTTGCACAACCAAAAAAAGCCCCATGTTCACCTCCACTCTTTGCTTTGCAGCTCTCCCTTGTGTCATCGCTTTCCTCCTCCATTTCGCAGATGCTCACCACTTAAATAAACATACGGCTGTTGTCCTTGTTATTGAGGATAAAAGCTAAAGTCGGTCAAATATTGCCCTTGCAGATTCAGCGAGAAGCTTTATAAGAGCTGTGACGCACTCACCGAGGTGTCCTCTTGTTTGGCGTTTCTTTTCTTTTATCACCAGGCTCTTTCTTTCTATGTTTCTTTGTTTCTTTGTTTTCTTATTTTAAAAAATCTTTTTTTATTCAAGTTGCTTTCATCAACTGTTTGGCCAGGACAGAAAAGATATGTGGAGGAGGAGGATGTGCTTGAAATAAGACCGAGGCTTTCATACACCTGCTTTAAAGCCTCCTTTCATATGCTAATTTGGTGCGGATGCACCGTGTGGTCTAAATCAGTGGTCCCCAACCTCTGGGCCACGGACTGGTTCCGGTCCGTGGATCATTTGGTACTGGGCCACACAGAAAGAATAAATAACTTACCTTACTTCCGTTTTATTCATTTCGGAATCTGAAATATGTTTTATTTTGAAATATTACCGGACTCTCTGTTACATTCGTCTACAATATGTCACTCTTGACCAAGGTCAAGGTGCGCTTCGCAGTCACGTGGTAGGTTACCGCTAAAATGAAACCCAGGAGTAGCATAATGAATAAAAAAATAAAGGTATTTGGAAAGTTTCTTTGGGAAGGAGAAAAGGCCCAGCCAGGAGACAGAAAAAGAGCCTCCAACTTTGAAAAAAAAGAAGGCTACATTTAATACACAGTATGGATTTATCTCAACGGGAAATTCCCACGCACCAAGTTCACTCTGCATAATATGCGTCGATGGTGAGTCGTATTTTTCATGCACTTTGTATGTGCGGTGAGTCTTATTTTGAAGGCACATTTAAACGTTACTATAGTGACCAGAGAGCGTTGCGGCCAGATAGGACGTTCTCGTGTCATTATTCGTGTTTATTATGTTTCGAAAATACCACAGTTTTCATGCCGGTCATATCATATTATTTTGTTGTATTTACCGCTGGTCTAAATTCTGAAGCAAATGCTGTTTAGGTTGATTTTTCTAAATAGTCAAATGTGATTTACACATATTTTGGTGTGTTTGGGAAGCAGAGGAGGGGGACTTTGCCCGTATGCTTTACTGTCGTTGCCATTATTACGCTTGACGTTATCATGCTTCTTCATTGTGCTTTTCGAAAGGCCTCGTAGTCGATAATAGTTAAAGTGGTGCGACTTCAAGTTGTGTGCAGTTAAATTATTGCTACTTTTGCTGGTGGTGAATCCGGCACTCTAAGTATAAAAATTACTGCTATTAATAATACGCTGGTCTATTGCAGCTTTATGCCAAAATGCATGATTGAGTAATGTGATTGTCTGACAATAGCAAAGGCGCCGTATTTTTTTCATCCGGCTTTTGTTCTTGCTTAATAGGACAGTTCCACACGATTTATCTTATGGTTCCGTGGGCTGGATGCAATTATATGACCGGCTGGATGTGTGTGTGTGTGTGTGTGTGTGTGTGTGTGTGTGTGTGTGTGTGTGTGTGTGTGTGTTTGAGTGAGTATGACTCATCCTGTATGCTTCATACGCAAAGCAGCTAAAGCTTGAATTGCATCTTTGCCAGCATATACAGGTGTGTCGTCTTGCATTACGACGACTTTTCTGTGAAAGACAGAACCGTTTTTTATCATCATTAGAGGGGATGGTTCATTGGAAATATTTTTCGGAGGTCATTTCAACACCTTCGGACACCTTTGAGGGAGCCCATTGTTCCATCTGAAAACACGACTCCATCAAATCCTTCTTGATGTGGAAGGCATATTGTTCACAATAAAGCTTCTCGCATGATTTCTTGCATGATTGCAAGCCTTTGCGGGACCTTGAATTGACAGATTATTTGGGAGTAACGCTATAATTTAATGGCGATATCATCCGATCATCTGTGGCCGTGTGTCTTTTTGAGGGAGTCGTTTCGATAGGCCTCAGCTCTCGTTAGTGTCATCTGCTGTTGCTGCACTTCCCCGGCGACCGACTTGTGCTGAGCTGGCTCTCACTCATTACCTTCAACTTTTGTTTGTCATTGTAGAGCGCAACATCTGCAAATCCTGGTAAATCAGTGACTTTGCGCACGAAACGGACATTTCTCGGGCCGAGCTGTCAGTGTGACATTATGCAGACCGTTAATAGGTAAAAAAAAAAAAAAGACTCCTGATTTCATTTTCAAACCCATTTATAGCTGAATTAAAAAAAAAAGAGCCTTTAATGGCATTGGTTTCATTATTTTTGACAGTTAAATTGCCTTTGCTTTATGACTGTTGCTGACAAGTAGTTAAAG
Organism: Hippocampus comes; assembly: GCF_001891065.2. NCBI lineage: Eukaryota > Metazoa > Chordata > Actinopteri > Syngnathiformes > Syngnathidae > Hippocampus > Hippocampus comes. The sequence goes on along the minus strand of NW_017805781.1, from coordinate 605,903 downwards.
TGCCGCTATAGGAAGAAAAAAAAATTCAGCTTATCCAATTATAATGTGGTCTTCGTCGGCAGGCAGGGCAACTGGGAATTGTGACACTTTATTACTGACTTATCTTTACAAGGCCTTGTCACATTTGCGCTTCACCTTGTTGCTTGCACTTTCCTCCTGCCATGTCCCTTGGAAGGTTGCATTTCTGCCACGAGGACGCTAAGGCGTGTGTTTTTACGGTTGATAGAAGTGGTGCAGTATTTAAAGTGTAATGTTGGGGACTGGAAAAATGTTGGCTTCATTCAAACGACTTCATTCTTTGTATTTCCCCATCATGATTTCCGACATAAGCTCTGAATCAATGCGGAATCACCACAGAGGCGTGATTCACTGACGGCTGAAGCTCACTTCAGATTATGAAACAGATTTTTCCAGAGTCTGTGAAAAAGATAAAACACACCTTGAGCGCGTTTGGAAACTCCCTATGATGCCCCTTGTACTACTCTTTCCAAATGAAACGAAATTAGTTTCTAGTCACCCACTTTTGCAACACTTATTGGAGACTCAAGCCCTGCCGTCCTTGTTTGAGCCGTTTCTTGAGGATCTAAAACCAAGCTTGATCTGCGGGACAAAGGCTAAAGTCAAGGATACCTGCACTTCAATGCTGATTCACCATTTTCCCTGCATTACAGGAATGAGTTAAAAAGGAAGAAAAAAAAATTCAGCTTATCCAATTATAATGTGGTCTTCGTCGGCAGGCAGGGCAACTGGGAATTGTGACACTTTATTACTGACTTATCTTTACAAGGCCTTGTCACATTTGCGCTTCACCTTGTTGCTTGCACTTTCCTCCTGCCATGTCCCTTGGAAGGTTGCATTTCTGCCACGAGGACGCTAAGGCGTGTGTTTTTACGGTTGATAGAAGTGGTGCAGTATTTAAAGTGTAATGTTGGGGACTGGAAAAATGTTGGCTTCATTCAAACTACCGGTACTTCGTTCTTTGTATTTTCCCATCATGATTTCCGACATAAGCTCCGAATTAATGCGGAAACACCACAGAGGCGTGATTCACTGACGGCTGAAGCTCACTTCAGATTATGAAACAGATTTTTCCAGAGTCTGTGAAAAAGATAAAACACACCTTGAGCGCGTTTGGAAACTCCCTATGATGCCCCTTGTACTACTCTTTCCAAATGAAACAAAATTAGTTTCTAGTCACCCACTTTTGGAACACTTATTGGAGACTCAAGCCCTGCCGTCCTTGTTTGAGCCGTTCCTTGAGGATCTAAAACCAAGCTTGATCTGCGGGACAAAGGCTAAAGTCAAGGATACCTGCACTTCAATGCTGATTCACCATTTTCCCTGCATTACAGGAATGAGTTAAAAAAAAAAAATTGACTAGTTCTGGTTGCCTCTGTGGATCCTCCTTCATTATCATTTGCTACTTGTCAGACATACAAAACATTGCCAAACTCAAAGTTAATGAATGAACACAAACAAGTCGCCGTGGCAGGGTTTGCAGTCCCCGATTCCCTCGCGGTCAGGTTAACCGCCGACCACATAGCTATTGTGATCATCTGAAAAAGTTACTTTTGAATGAGGACCCTAGTTTTCAGAAATAAAAACATAGTGTCGGTTGAGTGTATTAAAATATTTTGTGAGTCCAGTGGCTGAGTCAGAGATGAGTTTGAGTCAAATGCCAAGGAGTTCAAGTCAAGTCTGCGACAACAAAAAATGTGTTGAGTATGACAGCCCGAGTGTGTGTGTGTGTGTGTGTGTGTGTGTGTGTGTGTGTGTGTGTGTGTGTGTGTGTGTGTGTTTGTGGTGATGCTATTACAAGCACGCGTCGTCAGGAATGGAAGCCATGGGTTCCAAGTGCCCACTTCCCAGAAACCAAATTTACAGCATCCGCAAGTGGGGATCTTGCAGTTCCTTCTAAACATACTGAAATGAAATCGACCTCATTGGATTTTGACGGCTTGGGGATCACGTATATTTAGATGATTGAAGGAATTACAATCTTAATGTTCAGAAAATGGATGGATGTGTCTCTACCGTTAGTTTGAGGCTCCTGTGATTTTGCCTCACCCACACAAAATCATTCATTTTCATTACCAGTCCAGGAGAAGAATCAACCAATTACTTTTATAAGTCTATTAAGCCTCTTGTCTGGCTGCCCATGCAGTATAAACGCTTGAATTTTTAATAGCAACAGTGGTAAATAGCACTAAAATGGCCGTTAAATGACACAAAATAATTTGAAAATGCAGTTTTTTAAAAAGCCCCGTCCTTGGGAAACACTGCTTCTCATACTTGAGCTATTTCACCAGACCTCATTTAGCTGATCAAAATTCAGATCTCATGATTAACACCGTGGGCGGAGAGATTAAATAAATGGAGAGAGCCTCTCACAACTACTGAGCGAATTTGCCCCAGGCCGTCAAGTTCACAGTGTTGTCAAAATACATCGAAGGCCAAATCCTCCATACAGACAATCTTATTTGAGGCAGTGTTTTTTTTTTTTTTTTGGGCTGCAGTTTGCATTTCAAGTAGAAGACTGGGGTTGATTATCTCATCAAATCTAGGACAGGAGTGTGACGTGAGAAGAGAGTCTTTTTGAAGCGCCTGCCAAGGAAGTGTTATTGAGTCGCTCCATCGATGTGATTGACAGCTTTTTTCTTTATTTGGAAGTTTGCAGAAGATGCTTTAGATCTTCATCATATATATCGAAAGATGACCTTTGGAGGCAGTAGTTTGACTGGTACGTTAATCTGATTTTTTTTCTGACAGTAAAATATGAAACTTCTTTCTTGGGGGGGGGTATAAATTGCTTGCATGGACATTTTTTTATTATTAAAGAACAATATGTTATGTTTTCAAGTCACTTATGGGATCCCAAGGACACATGAGCAACAACCTCACTTCTGCTTCCTGTCTCTCCTCCACCTCAGGCCCTTGTTGGCTCAGACAATAATCCAACAAAAAGGATAGAAAATGGATAGATGACAGTTTTGATGTTGCTACGAGTAAAGGTCAGCACCACTACAAATGAATGTGAGCGCCAGTGTACTGAATGTATGGCCACCAAGTTTGGGGTACAATTGGAGTAAATTTACAAGACATCTATTACTTTTTTTTCCCCCATTCATCTATCCATTTTCTTTACAGCAACCATTCACTGTCAACGCTAAGAAGTTATGTTTGGGAATGTGGGAGGAAACCAGAAAAAAAAGCAATTGTGCTGGCGATTGTGCTGCTGTTTGATGTTTTTACATTACAGTGATCCCTCGCTTATTGGGTTGAATGGGAACCGGTACCACGCGCGATATACGAAAATCCGCGAAGTAGGGTTTGTCCCCCCCACCTCGCCCCCTCGAGGAATTTGTGTGTAAGGGTTTGTGGGTACCAGCATGTTTAAAATATGTAAACGGTATTTGTACCGTATTGGCCTGAATATAAGACGACCCTGATTATAAGACGACCCCCTCTTTTTCAAGACTCAAGTTTGAAAAAAGACTTTTTGAACACCAAATAAACTTTTATGCAGAAAATAATTACAGTACATCTGAAACAAATGATTCTAACAATATATTTGAGAGAAAAAGCATCTTATTTTGCCTTATTCAAATCTTGATATTTGAACATTTAAATATGTAAACTAAAGTGCAATCACATTCATAAATGAATGGCTTCTGGTTTTTGAAATGTAAATGACATCATAACTTCTTCTCAGCTGCCGGTTAACCTGGCCGATCTTCGACCCACGTTTCTCCAGATTGTCGCTACGTTTCTCCATTTTCTGTTATCTCCTATTATTTTCTTCTCTTTTCTTTCTTACCGCTATTTTTTATTTTTCTTCTTCGTGCTACCGCTACTTTTATTTTTATTCTCTGACAGGGGTTCACTTTGGCCTGGGGAGTCAAGTTCAGCATTCGCTTCATTGATATCTGGCGCCATCTAGTGTCCTGACTGGGTATAATGTCTTGACCCCGAATATAAGACGACCCCCACTTTTTCAGTCTTATTTCAATGCAAAAAACACCGTCTTATATTCGGGCCAATACGGTACTTTACATATTTGAGCCAAAGACTATAGCAGTACACATATTTACTTAAATCTTTCATTATAAAACCTGATACAGTAATGAACACTCATCAGCATTGTCTTTATGCGGCTCTGACAGTGTAGCCTCCATTAGCCTCCAGCGAGTTGCTGGCCAGCTATCCCGCGTGTGCAGCCGATGTTTTTATGATTAGACAATTAAGGAGGCAAAGAGACACGTGCTGCTTTTTTCTTACAAGCCCAATCACCTCTCTCTCTCTCTCTCTCTCTCTCTCTCTCTCTGGTGCACCTCCCTCAGCCGTGCGCGTGACACACACACACACACACACACACACACACACACACACACACACACACACACACACACACACACACACACACACACACACAAATGCGCGTAGTCAACACAACACTGATCTCCCACTTGATGAGACACTGACCAAAGAGTAACCCACGTGATAAGACACAAGAAAGGTTGCTGGGCGGGGCTGAGAAGATGTACAGCCAATCAACATGGCTGTGCATCATAGGATAGATCCACGAGACCATCACAAACACTTTGCGTTTCCATGCTGTCTGACCTTCAAGCAATCGCTAATTGTGCCGCGCTCGACGTCATATGCAGGCGCAGGATCCCGAGCCGATCTCGTACCAGCAGAGAATATGTTCTTTGATTTATTTATTTATTTATTTATTTATTTATTTATTTATTTTCATCTTATTTTGTGTAGAAAATAAAAAAAAAAAAAATTAAGAGATTTCAGAACGGTGGAATGTTTATCAGAGCTTTTGGAAAACTGGAACCAAAGCACTGAAAAAGTGTCGCGAAGCAAAAGCATTTGAAGAATATATTTTATGTATTTTTTTTTAGTTTTTTTAAAAATGCATTTTTGTGGGGGAAAACCTGATGTGGCCCAGCCTCACCTAGACCCTAGCTCCAGTGGCCCCCAGGTAAATTGAGTTTGAGACCCCTGACCTAGACTAACTGTTAGATGGCGAAATACATTGTGCTAGCAAACTCTTCTCCTTGTTTTTTAATACTGTGGTGACTTGGGGCGATATGTTTACAACCGGGTCATAATTATGGGACATCCACACAATTCTCATCTCTTTGGCTCTAAACACCACCCCAATGGATTGGAAAAAAAACGAACAAGATGTGCTTTAACTGCAGACATTCAGTTTTTATTTGATGGTTCCTTTGGAGTCAATCGCCTGTTCTTGGGGAATTTTTGCTTTAACTTTGTCTTTAGCAAGTGAGATGCATGCTCGATCAGATAACATTTCAATTCTTTGCCTTTGGTTGCTTTAGCAATATGCTTTGTTTCATTGTCCCGCTTGCCCAAAACACTTCAGAGTTCATCCTGTTGCTTTTGTCAACAGTAACATCATCAATAAATACAAGGGAACCAGTTCCACTGGCGGCCATACATGCCCAGTAGAGGTACCACTGTCGTTATTTTTATTTCATGTGGACTTTTTTTTTCTTAATTCTGTGAATTAGTTTTTACAGCAGGAATGTTAGTTTTTAATTGTGATTATATTTGTCAAGCGCAAGCTAAAAGGTCGTCGCAAATTCAGGTTTAACATGTCCGATCGATGACGTCGACCATTTTGCAAGTCGGTCATGGATGGAAAAAAAAAAAAAATCACTCTTCATCAGTAGAGTATTTTTTTTTTTAAGACGTCCGAAAATCAGGCCTAAGTTTAGTATGATTGAAAGAGGGGGAGAAATGTTCAGAATCAGCCAAGCTCCCTCTGCCCACCCAATATGAGAGCGCAGAGTGGCTCTAATCTTTCTGATGGTTTATTTTCACCAGGACTGAGACATCATAGCAACTCTAAAATGCAAATGGATGCCCGAGCAATCAAAGGGGGCCATTTCGCATCGCTGCCTGCTCATAGACTTTGCACACAGGTATAATGCACATGGTCTGAGAGAGTTAGCATCCAATGATGGGGAGAGAGAGAGAGAAAAAAAAAGAAAAATAACAGTGCTGCTGTGAGGATAAAATAAGAGTCCAAACAGCTTTTTAGCCTGCGGTCCTCGATTATCTGGCAGGGCCTGGACAACAGCTGTCTGCATCATTCTGATCTCTTCGTATGACTCAAGGCTGCTGCCGTGATCTCCAACTGATCTGTGGATTTGCAGATTAAAGACACACTCTACGGCCCGGTCATGGCCGACCGGCACCCTAATCCACTTCCTGTCACAATGTGCAGCTTGGGTCTGATGTGTTAACGCATCTGGTTGTGAGTCTGTAACACGCAAATCTTCACGTTTCGTTTTGGAACAGTAAATGACACATTTAATAATAAAGTGTTCATTGTAGGCATAGTCCTCAACCCTCTTCTTAATAATCCTTAAGGGAATGTCAATAAAGCGGCATGGTCTCTGCTTGTATTGATTAGAACGTGTCTTGTTGGCCAGGCTGGGCCAGCCGCGATAATGCCGATTGTCATTTTTCACTGCTCTCGATAGCCCCGCGTGCCGGAAAAGATGAAGTTTCAACTCTCCAATGATGAATCCATTTCAATTACCCCTCATATGATCAATCATATTCTCATTATTGTCCGAAGCATGGCCCGCAGCTGTACAGGCGAGATTACAAGTCAGGCTTCCAAATTGAAGTTTTATTGCCGAAGTCCCAGTGAAATATATTTTCGAGTCTCGTAAGCGGATTCAGAGGCGTTGGTATGAACTGCCAGTTGGTAGGAACAGTGCTACGCTATTATTGTTCTTGTATGAAAAAAAAAACAATTGCAAGGCACCAACTATGGAACCATACCAGGAAAACAATTGTCAAAGGTACTTTTTCATTTTCAGTTTCTCTTTCAACACCAATGTACCACACTGTGTGGATAAAACATACTCCCCAGTGTTCCTAGATGAAATTTGCCAGGCTAAAACAGTTTTAAATGTTTTGGTACTCCAATCGTGCTTCATGTGCTGTTTCACTGGCGACATGAGGTGCATAGTCATAAGATGCCAGACAGACCATATGGTGAAAATACTGTATGAATACAGCCCGTAGAGGCTACGTCGGTCCACTTTCTCGTGCGGTTTATCACCTACTGGACGAGCCGAGGAAGTCGGGTGCGCAGAAAGCTAGCGGTCGAATGCGAAATGATCCTTGGTTACAGAAGCTGGCTTTAGGGACTTGGAATGTCAACTCTGTGCTCCACCTGCCTCCGTTCCGGTGGCGCACGTATTGCGCCCGCCAATCGTCCCTGTTGAGGCGGCGCACGTCCTGCGGCTGCCACCTGTTCCTGTTGCGGCGGCACACGTCCTAGGGCTGCCACCTGTTCCTGTTGCGGCGGCACACGTGCTGTGGCTGCCACATGTTCCTGTTGCGGTGGCGCACATCCTGTTCTGGTTGCGGCAGGCGCACTTCCTGCAGCCACCACCTCTTTCTGTTACGGATGTGCACGTCCTGCGGCCGCCACCTGTTTCTGTTCTGGTGGCGCACGTCCTGCGACCGCCACCTGTACCGGTTCTGGCGGCCCATGCCTTGCGGCCGCCACCCATCCCTCTTCCGGCTGCGCACGTCCTGCAGCCGCCACATGTTCCTGTTCTGGTGGCGTACGACCTGAGACCGCCACCTGTTCCTGTTCCGGCGGCGCACGTCCTGTGACCGTCACCTTTTCCTGTTTTGGCTGCCACACATTCCTGTTACATTGTTGGTGCAAGTTCTGCGGCCGCCACTGGGTGACATTAGGATGTCTGGGATCCATCCATTGAGGTGGGGTACTGTCATGGTTCTGTGTCCGAGTGGTGGCGTTGGAAGGCTTCTCCTCCAATGTTGCACATGTTGGCCGTCATGTCATTAGCTCTTTTTCTGTCCAAAGGATTGCCACGCTAACCACTCGGAGTCAAATAGTTGCGCTTTGGTTATGGGTTTTTGTTTGTTTGTTACTTTGGTTTATTAGTGTTTAAGACTGTGTTGTTGATTTAGTTTTAGTCAGTGTTTTTGTTCAGATATATTGTTCAGTACACCCTGCTTTTCCTGCCTCGCTGCTTTTTTGGTCCTCTACCATCACGCCCCACATAACAAGAAGGGCTGATGCCGAGAAACACTTCCAGAACTTGGCAGATCACAAAAGATTGACTTGGTTGCTAAAAACACCCCAAAGACTTAACTATTTTTATCCAAGCAATTAAAAAGTACATTTTCCATCATACTTGTATGCCACTTTTATATGATTTTGAAAGCATGAGGGCTGAATGTGACGATGGGGATGGAATTATTTTGAATTGCTATCACGAGAGTAACCGTGGTTCATTATTGACTTAATGCTCATTTTGCTATCAGTAATGATAACATGAAGTCAACTGCAAAGTCCAATAAGTCATATCAAGCCATGTCTACGGGATCTACGCTAACACTGAACAAGGTATGTACTGTATGTATACAAAAAGAAAAAAAAAATCACACTCCAAAGGCTGCCTCTCAAGCGTGTTTTAGCCATCAGATGCTCTTGGTGTCTCATGTTGACATATCAGCAATTACCTTTATGGTGCCTGAGAGACAACAATGAATGAACTCATGGTCGTGCCTTGCATTGCAAGAAATTAATGTAAGATGCCTCTATCACAGGGGTAGGCTATCTTTTTTTAGACAAATAAATTCAATTTTTTCAGATCTAAGAGTTCTGAGAAATCAGGCGCCATAATGAACTTCCAGGAATCAGTATGATAGAGTGTGAGTGTGAGATCAAATTTAATACACCTGTTCCCCATTCATATCTCAAAACTGATTACAATAATGAGTCACATGATATGCGGGATGGAAAATAGCCAAAATGGGCCCAATGTAGAGATTTTCACTGAGGGGTGGTCTCACTTTTGTTGCTAGTGGTTTGGACTTGAATTACATTGTGTTGTTATTTTGAGGGAAGAGAAAATTTTGCAGTTACACAAACTGCACACTAATTTAATTGTTTAATTGAAGCCAAGAGTCAAAAAAGGACTTCAGTGCAAAGGGGAAACTGTAGCCCTCAAGGCCCAAACTCCGTTGTCTTAATTTGGTCACTCACCTAAAACTGAAAGTCTATTTGCCACCATCATGTGTGTCTCTTGAGAAAAATCACACTGGGGAAAAATGTGACCAAAAAAAAAAAAATAAAAAAATCTATCGAGTTAGATTTTTATGATGTTTAAAACTAAAATTGGCATGCTGATTTGAAAATTGCAGTCAGTTTTTTTTTTCTTCACAGTTGACCAGATCAGCAAGGTTCCACTGAGAAGCTTGAGTAAGATTTGCCAATTTATTCGATTCAATTTATCGACAGCTATCTGGGAATTTATTTGTGCAATCACAATTGAGACAGTGCGGTGAGAGGTGTGTGCAGCTCCCAATAGGTCAGTACGATCAATATCTGCAAACAGAAACATAGTTTGAATTCTGAGAATTATTGCTGTTTTTTTTTTTTTTTTAACTTAACCTTGTAACCATAACCATTGTGAGTCTCGTTTTGTTTTATGCTGGGGTTTTTTGTTGTTTTCAAAGCTTGTAACTTTTCTTTGCATTTTATTTACACACATACACATTTATTTCATATTTTTTCACAAAATGGGGATTCTACGGCTCAAAATCTTGACGTGATAGAGAAAAACTGACATCCGTTTTTGGATTTTACATCCCAAAATTCGGTGAAAATTACTGTCAGAAAAAAAGAGTTTAATGATTTGGAAGAATACAATTTGTCATAAAAAAAATATATCGTGGTTACAGCTGGGATACCTGTTGTCATATTAGCGCTATTAAAACAAAACAAAACATTAGACTAACTGGTTCGTGCATATAAAATCACTCTGTTGGCTTCTTTATCATCGGGCAAAAACAACAATTACTTCATTTTGTTCCGGCTTTGTGAAGCATACCTCATTAACATTCCCGAGAATTACTTTGACCATAAATATAATAGCCGCTGTTGACTCAGTAGATGCAAAATAACAATTACAGTCTCTGTCAAAAGTGCCTTCCTACTTCACTTTATGCTGCAATCATTTCACAAGGTTGTCCTTTAACTTTGGTCAGGTACCATATAGCTGCTTTTAACAGTCATGGGCTGCTGCCGGTGCTTAATGGGAGCCGTGAGACTGAACATAAAGTTGCAGGCAGTTAACTCTTAATAATGAGATCAAACTTTCTATATGGCTTCTATGGACCCACAGGAACTGCTGAACAACTTATAATGTGTTGTTACTATTACCAAGACCGAATTCAGTCCATCTCTAAACATGGACAAACACTCACATGAAATGGGGCATCTTTATAGAGGGGAGTATAAGCATTTAAGATTAATATCATTTTCATATCAGCACCCGTTAAGGTTGCATATTAAACTACTACTTTGTATTAAAGCACCAAATGTCGATATTTTAAGCATCTTGAGTGTTTTTAACCCTTTCATGCACCCTGAATCCTGATCACATGAGAAGCTGTCCACTGTAGTAACCGCTGTCCCCGAAAGTTTCAAGTGGGAATCAAATTCTATTTCTATTAAGGAAACACAAACATAAGGGCATCTTTATAGAGGGGAGTATAAGCATTTAAGAGGAATATCATTTTCATATCAGCAAGGTTGCATATTAAACTACTACTTTGTATTAAAGCACCAAATGTCGATATTTTAAGCATCTTGAGTGTTTTTAACCCTTTCATGCACCCTGAATCCTGATCACATGAGAAGCTGTCCACTGTAGTAACCGCTGTCCCCGAAAGTTTCAAGTGGGAATCAAATTCTATTTCTATTAAGGAAACACAAACATAATACAGTGGCACCTGTACTTACGAAATTAATTGGCTCTGGAAGAAATTTCTTAACTTGAAAATTTTGGAAGTAGAGATGCGTTTTCCATGTAAATTCCCTAATTCGTTCCAAACCCCCCAAAATTCAGACATGAATGTTTCCTCAAGCATAAAGATGCATCTAAATATGTAACAAATACATGTTACAATTAGATCATTGCACAGTAAATGTGCATAATGTAAAAAAAACAAAGAATAAAGAATAAAAATGATGGTCATCTGACTTTTAACTGCGTCATCATTTTTTAAATCCCCTTTAGTCCATGTTCTCTCCCAGAAGTGCTTTTTGCCTGGCGTTTTGAAAAGAACTGATCCAAGGACGTTTGCATTTGTCGGCTTTTAACAATCCTTCGAAAATGTCCAAGGTAAACATCAGCATAGTGAGCGATCGCCCGACTGGTGAACACTTTTTCTGGGTGATTCACATTTCCGTAAAACGATCGGCACGCCTCATGGCCCGAGGGGCGAATGACGAGGACGCTGCATCGACATATATCTATCGGTATACACACACGGGAGAGCTCCCTCTTAGCCAATGGGACGCTAGCTAAAAGCCAATGGCTGAGCAGCTAAAAGTATGTTGCGTTCAGGAAACTCAGAACTGTGACCAGCAACCCATGCCGTGTTTTTACCTTTCGTATCTTGAAATTTCTTTCGTAACAAGAGGCAATATTTTCCTGTTGAGGCATTTTGTAACTTGAAAATTTCATATGAAGGGACGTTCGTAAGTAGAGGTACCACTGTACACTGCATTTAATTTTAAGTGCTCCGTGGCTCACTTACCGAAGCGTTTTCAGAAAAGGTCAGAAAAAAGAATTACTTGTTTGTTTAAATACGGAAAAAATCAGTCAGTTTTCCTTCATTTGTCCCCTTTAAGTAACCAAAGATGATTCCTTGCCTTGTAAAGGAGTACATGTTTCCTTATAGTGGCCTCAATGGCAACACTGAACTAATGAATGTAACATCCATACTATATGTATGACTGATTGCCAATTTCACATGTCGGAATCAGCAACCCTGGCAGGCCAATAAGCGTAAAATGTCGCCATCTCGTCACAGACTCATAGAAGTCATACCAATTTTTCAGACACACCCGCTTTTGAAATCAATATCGTTTCTAATATGCAGATCGTGTCAGCCATGGGCTAGGAGACTGATGTTTGTGGCGTCCTGCTAATCAATAAGCAGATGGCTCCTCAGCATCACTTCAGTTGAATTCAAATTTACTGCCTCGTGTTTGATTAGATGGAAATGTTGTGTGCTTACTCAGGGGGTTGCTTCACCTCACCGCCACCTGCTTTAAGTGTTATTTCCCAGCCTGCGGATGAGTGTCCCTTTACCCCTGATTAAACCCTTCAAGTAAAGTCTTCATCCTTGCAAGAGGCTGCGCAGAGAATTCTGTCTGCACGTGTACCCCGGCCCACGTTGTCCAACAGAGAGATGGGAAGAAGCGTAGGCGGGGGGTGTGGGGGGGGTATATGGTGCAAGCAGGGTTGTAGGTCATGAGGCTAAGTGGCTAACTGCTGCTCACCAGTGTGATGTGGAAGAAGATGAAGAGGGATTAGCTCTGTTTTGGGTCATATCATCAGCCACGCGAGACAGCCAATCACAAGCTAATGTCTGAGAGCACGGAGAGGAAAATAAATTGAATGCATCTGGATAATTGCCACTCACTGATAGATGTTAGCCGATGGTAGGAGCTTTGGAACGAGTGAACCCATCTGTATCCTGACATATAAAGCCAAGGTCTTTTCCTTTTTATTGTCTGACCTTGCGCGATCCTGTTTTTTTCACACACGTGAAGACAAACAGAGAGCAGTCATCATTAAGGTTTGTTCTGTGCTGCACTGGGACTGCAGTGCTGACTTTTACACTCCCGGTTGTGTGTCTCAATGCATGATTAATGAGCCAAGTGTGAAATAGAACACTGAGTGGAAACTAAGAGGGGCATCTCACACATAGTTGTGCACACACAGGCCCGCTACCGAAGACTCTTGGTTGAAAACCATGCAAGAAAAGAACCTGTCAACTTTGAAGAACTGCTATATATAAAAGGGCAGTATATATTTATATATATATATATATATATATATATTTTTTTTTTTCCCGGAATTTTCAGGAAAGTCCACTTTCATCTCTGGATATAAAAATAGAAGCCCAAAAACAAAAGGTTGCCTGTATTTAGATGTTGACCATGATTGTAACATGTCTCAAATAAGGTCAGAATGGAATTCCTGAAAGCCCTTTGGGCCGGGAGGTCCGAGCTGTGAAGTCAGCAAAAAAAAGTTTCCAAATTCACTCAAAAGAGAGGATCCCTATGGAGACCAAGGCTGTGAATGGCAAAACATCCTCCAACCTTCTATTTTCTGATCCGCTTCATCCTCACAAGGGTTGCGGGTGTACTGGAACCTATTGTTAAATGTAATTCTGTTATCCCATGTTTACTTTCAGTATAACTACAAAACCTTTGTTCCAGAGTTTGACTTCGTAAATACCTCATTTGCAATGGGGTAGGTTTAATAT
>NW_017805781.1:590569-590891 GCF_001891065.2 Hippocampus comes | reverse complement strand
ATATATATAAAATATAAATCAATTGTGTGAATGAAAATAAATGAAAAATAAGTGTGCATTAAAGAAAGACACAATTTTACGTTGATAAAACTTACTGTAATTATAGGGAAAATTTCATTCAATTTCATGCATTACCTATCAGGCTTGATTCTAAATGTATGCAGCTGCACAGAAGAAATGTCAACAGTCATTTGGGAATTGTCGTTTACTTTATCGCACGCGACTTATTGCGACTGTTTTTAAATCTTGCACTCAACTAATACTCCATGTACAGCATCTTCAAAAACTAAAACTAATACTAAATCTAACATAAGCTAAAATG
>NW_017805781.1:573962-590186 GCF_001891065.2 Hippocampus comes | reverse complement strand
ATATAAAAAATATAAATAAATTGTGTGAATGAAAATAAATGAAAAACAAGTGTGCATTAAAGAAAGACAAAATTTTATGTTGATAAAACTTATTATAATTATAGGGAAAATTTCATTCAATTTCATGCACGACCTATAAGGCTTGATTCTAAATGTATGCAGCTGCACAGGAGAAATGTCAACAGCCATTTGGGAATTGTCGTTTACTTTATCGCACGCGACTTATTGCGACTGTTTTTAAATCTTACACACACACACACACACACACACACACACACACACACACACACACACACACACACACGCACACGCAGACACACACCAAATATGCAAAATATCCATAAACAGAACAAGTCAATGTGAACATTTTAAATATGTAAATTAATAATCAGTCCAGATGACTTGTTATGAACTTGAACCCTTTTGGAGACAGCGGTTACTGCAGTGGACAACTTATCATGTTATCAGGTTCCAAAGCTAATATAAATGTTTTTTATCTATCAGCATATATATTAATTAAAATATTAGAATACAGTAGTAACAAGCAAAAAAATTAATATTACATCAGACCAGCTTGCCCATGAGAATAATGAGGGCAAGCAGTCAAGAAAATGGATGGATAGAAATTTTAATGTTAATTGAAGAAAGCGGTTCATAATTGTATTCTCTATAAGCTCTATGGAAAACATGAAACAAGGTCCCTTGATATCTTAGCCATAAGTTTGTATAATTACAATTCGTATTATTTCAGTGCTTTGAGCTTGTCGCAGTGACAGCAAAATTAGAAATGAATATCATTACACGGACCAGGGAGGAATGAGTTGAAAATATCCAAATCCTCACACCTGACTTCCTGCCTGCGGATGCCAATTGCATTCATGCAGACATCGGAAAAGTGCCTGCTGAAGTCAATTATTGAATCCCACCCATGTGATTCAAAGGAATTAAAATTTTTAATTTAGTTGGATTTACAAAGTCCCAAACAGCAGTTCATTTTCAGAATTTTCCAAAACACAGGGAAAATAAAACCAAAGAAAATATTCTATAACAGTGTCCCCTCTTTTGGCAAGATTTTGTAGTCTGTACGTGGGGAAATCTGTCCATATTTTTGTAGTTTTGTCTTGGACCAATATACTGTTACATTAATCTGGTGCCAAACACAGATGTGTCATATACTTTTTGGTTTAATGGTCATTCTTTTGTATCCTGCGATTGGGTGGGAACCGATTCAGGGTCGAGCCCACCTACTGGCCGAAGACAGCTGGGATAGGCTCCAGCACGCCCGCAACCCTCGTGAGGAGAAGCGGATTAGAAAATGGATGGATGGTCATTCTTTGGTCAAAATGTTCACTTCAAAATAACATTCTAATATTATTTAAACTCATCTGGAAATCATTTCATGCTAAAATGGTTTCATAATTTAATCCATACATGTCAGATGGATTGTTTCACAAATCCAGCTGGGAAAGAACATATTTTCATATTTCATTAAAAGGGACATTTTTTTTTTTCAAAGAAAATAACTTTCATACCTGCAGGTCTCTGAGCGTGCCCACCTATCCATCCATCCATTTTCTAATCTGTTTATCCTCATTAGGGCCCCGGGCGTACTGGAGCCTTTCCCAGCTGTCTTCGGGCAGTAGGCGGGGTACACCCTGGACTGGTTCTCTGCCCACCGATCAAGTGAGAAATTAAATCAAAGCAATCTTTCTGCCCATTTAAAAAAATGAGGGAGACATTTTGCATTTCACTTGACCCCGCAGCTATATTGAATGTGGCAAATGGAAGCAAATTGTGAAGATGCTTCCTTTTTGGAGATGTATTATCAAGCAAAAATTCACTTGTGTCAAGGGTGTCCGGAATGCTCCGGGCAGAATTGGATTACATAAATGGAGGCCCAGACAAGAGATTTCACGAAAAATATTTATTCACAACGAATGCAAGACCGACAAACTACAACGAAGGACGCTAGTAACAAAGAAGCAGGAAAAACACGGCGAGCATCTTTGAGGCAAAATGTCAAGAACGTCTGTAAAATCGGGCACTTGGAGACAGAGTTGTGAGCAAGGCTGATAATCCGACAGTCAGTCGTTGGCGTGGCCTCGCTTTTAAAGCAGAAAGGTGTCACGTGGTGAGGTGGTGGTGGACCCCAAAAAAGCAGGCAGGAGGGAGGAGCAGGCTGTACTTGAAGAAGTGTATTGATAAAACACAGAAAACTAAATCCAAAACAAAGTCCTAAGAACAAAACGAATCCAAAGTAGCAAACAAAAACCATGACTGAAGCAAAAAACTATCAATAACAGAAACATGACCAAAAACATGACCTAAACATGACAAACATACACTACATGACAGCAACAAAGAAACAAACAATGACCCGGCACTGAGCGGTCGGGCATCAAGTCTTTTAAAGTGGCACTAATTACACAATGACCAACAGGTGTGCAGCTGCAGGCAGAGCCCTACAGTGCCACCTGTTGGTCACAAACAGATCCATGACAAAAGGTAACGAGGCCAAATTAGAGACAGGTGCGACTTGCGAAGCACTTCCCACTCTCCAGCTGGAGACTGAGAAAACAAAGCCAACAAGACAGGATCATGACAACTGGATTAATACGGAATTACTGCTTTCGATTTTATGATGTTATCCTAGCTCAGTTTCACGATATTATTTGATGTATTTATATTAATATTGAAGCCACATTACAATATGGCAGATGGGCTGACCTATCGCTCCGACTCGGTTCAACAATTGTCTGCTACAGAACTGAAAAAGAAAAAGGAAATCAATATTTATATTCATTTTAGATTTCCAGAGTTTATGGCTCCGATGGAGTCTTGTTCAGGTATTAATAAGTTCGAATGCCGTTTTAGTTGCTGACACTAATGTAACATGTCCTTTCTCATTTGCCGTACAGTGATGCAACACGACATTCTAACCATAATGTAGGAATCTAAACCTCGCCTAAATGTGCCAAAACTGCGATCAATGGTCACCAAAATTCATGTTGACATCTTGATTTAATGCTCACATCAATCTCTGAAAATATTAGAATGATCACCCAAATATTAGGGTTTTTAGGGTGTTTTCTACAAAGCTTACGTCACTTCATGAGAGAAACGCGTCGTCCATAAAAATACAAGACACATGACATGTCTTGCAACATTACACAATGCCAAACTTGCCGAATAATGTGCAGGGCTCTCGCGTGCAAACATTGACGTCTCGCCCATCTGTGTTTCTTAACATAACATTTTAAACAATTTTACCATGGCAGCTCAATGTCACGGACAACTGTAAATTGTATTGAGCAAAGTGGTTCTTATTTGTTCCAGTGGATAGTTCTTTAAGATGTATTTGACTATATTGAGGCTCACGCCACTGTGTTATTGTAGTCCACATAGCCGCATGCACCCACCCACGCACGCAAACACACATGTATGTTAGCGGGAGACTCGCTCTCCCATGGACTTTGTTCTGAAAGCAGGTTTGCCCAAGCTGTTTGTGATGGCATGCCTCCAAACTTCAGGCCTCCATCCTGTGACTGAATGCAGAGAAAACGAGAACATATTGAACATGTTATTGAAGCAGTACGGAGGAGTGCTTCTCAACCGGTGGGTTGGGACACATATGACCATTTTGTGGGACCATTTTGGGTGGGTCGCGGACAACTAGTAAAAACAAATTAAGAAGGGGTCCTCAAATTATGAGAGGACAGACACATGACATTTCAATGTTAGAAATCGCATGGAATGAACTGGTATGCTCAGGCAGCAGAAGAATCCGTGGTCACTTGACATCAGTTACACGTTAGCACCATACATACCGTATTTTCTGGACTATAAATCACAGTTTTTTTCATAGTTTGGCTGGGGGTGTGATTTATACTCTAGAGCGATTTATGGGTGAAATTATTAACACATTATTATATCATTTCACATGTTATTTTCACATTTAACCACAAGAGGCCGCTCTAGACCTGTGTTGATAAAACCACGATGAGTCTGACGTAAGCGACGTAGAAGAGGAAGCGCTGCATCTTCTACCTCCGGAGTTGGTGGAGTTGTTTTAAAGTGAGACAGAGGATGAAGATTTCATTGGATTTCGTGATTTGGAGTGACATTGATGGTTTGGTGAACTTGTTAGCATGTTCTTTATGCTATAGTTATCTGAATAACTCTTAATATGTTACTTGAAAATACCAGGCACATTCTCAGTTCGTTGTTTATGCGTCATGTAAGGTTAGCATGTCGTACACTTATTCAGCGTGTTGTTTTCTATTTTAGTTTAATTTGAAATTGCCTTTCTAGATGCCATGTATGTTCTTGGTGTTGGATTTTATCAAATAAATTTCCCCCCAAAATGCGACTTATACTCCAGTGCGACTTATGTATGGGTTTTTTTTGTTCTTTATTTTGCATTTTATGGCTGGTGCGACTTCTACTCAGGAGCGACTTATAGCCCGGAAAATACGGTACAAGTGCTCACAAAAAAATAGAATATCACGCAAAAAGTTGGTTTATATCAGTAATACTCTTCAAAAAGTGAAACTTGTGTTTTGCATATATTCATTCCGCACAGACTGATCATCACCTAGTGGTGAGTTGGCCCCGATGGTGGGGGCAAATGCCGGTCCGACCTGGCAGACCCAAACGTATTGTAAGGGTTTTTTTTTTTTTTGGGAGTGTCTGGCAGAATCCCCTGTCAGAAGGAGTTTCAAATCAGAGCTTTTCCCACCGGGGACATTGAGTCCAAGTGGACCGTGTTTCTGTGCCTCTATCGTGGAGGCGGCCAATCGGAGTTCTGTGGGTGCAGGAGGGAGCAGGAGATCGACAGGCGGATCGGTGCAGCGTCTGCTGTGATGCAGACTTTGTATCGGTCTGTCGTGGTGAAGAAGGAGCTGAGCTAAAAGGCGAAGCGCTCAATTTCACAATTGATCCACGTTCCAACCCTCACGAGCGATGGGTCATGACCGGAAGAACGAGATCCCGTATACAGGCGGCCGAAATGAGTTTCATCTGCAGGGTGTGCGGGCTCTCCCTTAGAAATAAGGTCATCCGTGAGGAGCTCAGAGTAGAACCGCTTCTCCTCCACATCGAGAGGAGCCAGATGAGGTGGCTCGGGCAACTGATTAGGATGCCTCCTGGACGCCTTCCTGGCGAAGTGTTCTGGGAATGTCCCACCAGTAAAAAGCCGCAGGGACGACCCAGGACACACTGGAGAGACTGGTCTGGGAATGCCTTGGGATCCCCCAGGAGGAGCTGGAAGAAGTGGCTGGGGAAAGGGAAGACCGGGCTTCCCTGCTCAAGCTGTTGCTCCCTGCGGTAGAACATGGATGGATGGATGGATGGATAATTATTATATATACACCCCACTCCACACACCCACATACAGTTCATATACATACTGTATGATATATGCAAAAAGACTCAGAAGTCATGCCCAAGTGACAAGAATAGTTGTTTTCAGAAAAAAGCGAAAAGTAGGAAGGAATCAAGGGAGTTCTGATGATGATGACACATGGTTGGGTTCCCGTCCCTGACCTCACATTTTGATCAGGCTCAATTTGTGATTACCGTATTTTTCGGATTATACGTCTCTCCAGATTATAAATCGCGCCAGCCAAAAAATGCAAAATTAAGAAGGAAAAACTAAGAAGGATAAGTCGCACTGGAGTATAAGTCGCATTTTTGGGGGACATTTATTTGATAAAATCCAACACCAAAAACATACATGTCATCTTGAAAGGCAATTTAAACTAAAAATAAAATGGAGAACAACAGTCTGAATAAGTGTACGGTATACTAATGTTACATGACTCACATGCCTGGTAATGTCAGTAACGACGTAACATATTAAGAGTTATTCAGATAACTTGAGCAGAAAGAACATGCTAACAAGTTTACCAAACTATCAGTTTCACTCCAAATCACTAAATCCAATGAAATCTTCATCCTCGGTGTCACTTTTAAATGACTCCCCCAACTCGGGAGGTAGATGGTGCGCCGCGTCCTCTTCTACGTCGCTTACGTCAGATTCATCGTCGATTTATCAACACAGGCCGAGAGTGCCATCTTGTGGTTTAATGTGAAAATAACGTGAAATGACATAATCATGTGTTAATAAGTCGCTCCAGAGTATAAGTCGCACCCCCGGCCAAACTATGAAAAAAACTGCGACTTATAGTCCGGAAAATACGGAAATGGCTTTTCACATGGGCATGGAATCACCCACCGCTTCCCTGTGACATTCTTTTTCAATCTGTTAGCTGTTTTCAAGGTCTGATCGGAGCTCAGGCCTGTGGTTGCCTTTTCTACCCACACGGCAGGTCACTGCAGACAGTAAACGGTGCAATAAATAAACACCCAAAGGCAAGCAATGGAAAAAGGTTCTCTGTATCTGGCTTTACATATTGAAGTGTGTTCATTTTCTCTACCACCAGCATGAGGAAAAGCAGCCAAACACATTTGTCTCTGGCATGCATTTCTCTCAGAAGGATTAATTGTGATGACAACGCTCACAACATTAAAAAAAAGGACATAAATATTATAGAAAGCTGACTTTTTAATTATTTGGAAACAAATCATTGGGTCTCTGGAGGGTCTGCACACGCTTCAAGTGTGAACTTGAATAATCAAATCAGTATTGTATGTTCCATGCGCTGATTGGAGTGCGAAGCGCTTTGAGTGCCTTAATAGGTGGAGAAGCGCGAGACAAGTGAAAAGACCGTTTCCTGTTTTAACCCTTTCATGCATCAATATTGATAACCTGTAACCCGATAACATGATAAGCCGTCCACTGCAGTGACCGCTGTCCCCGAAAGGGTTAAAAGGGTTAAATAACCTGGAAGGAAATCATTGTAAATTTTGCTAAATGTGTGATATGAAGTACAATCTCCAAAAGTGAAAACACTTGACTTTTTTTTCTCCCACGGGTGCTCACGTTTTCCAAACTATGGGCTCTACTTTTGTTTGCCTTATGTGTAAAGAAATGCTTTAATTCTTCCTTGGGGTCTTTTGAAGAAAGCATATTGCGGACATCTGGAAATTGTGGAGAAAAAAATACATAATGCCCATCACGCTATGTAATACAGTGTGTACAATAAAGCGCAGCTCAAAAAAAAATCTGAACCCTGGTTTACAGTGTAATAAGGAGAACAAATGGGCAGCGTCAAGCTGTATCAAAATACCTTGCATCAACATTCAAATTACTTTATAGTCTCAAACCGTAGTGGGTGCCTAGAAACAAAAATGTGTGCTTTCACCTGAGAGGAAGGTTAATCTCACAACAAACAAATACAACTGCGAATGAAAAAATAAAAGTTCAAGCAAGTTTCACCAAACTGTCGAGTTGTTATTACGTTACTACAGCGAGAGTTTTCCTACGTCACACCTTGAGCTAAGCTGTCCGTACAAAAATAGACTTTGTGTCCCATTAGGGAGAGGATATTTCGCAACACGACGGCTTTATGGGATTGACACAACTTGGCTGCGTTGCGCTGAGAACTGGAGTTCGCCTCGTGTGCCTAAATGTATTCCATTCATGCACAGTGGTGTAACAAAGAGACCCGTGACGTTGGTTATGAATGGTGAGAGATACGAACGCAGCTGACCCGCTAAAGGTTAAGCTCAAGATTATAAGGAGGCTTATACAAACCGCGAACAACACCTTAACTAGAATGACAAGTGGAATTGAGGGGCTCAAATAATCGGCTATCGGCTAAAATTTAATAGATTTTTTTTTTTCAAATAGTATAAGATTTTACTGAATAGCGTCATCAAAATGAAGTTGGTTGTTTGGTTGCATGATGAAAGTAAAGAAAGGGGACAAAGAGAAGGCAACAAGTAGTTTTTGTGGAAAACGAGCACACCATTGACAACGTGTACCAGGTCCGTTACATATTTCATCAAAAAAATTTACGGTTAACTTCCTGGTCCATTTACAGCAGTGGGAACGTGAACTAAGATAAACTTGCATGCCAGAAAATAAATAAGTGGTTAGCGCGTCGACCTCGCCATGCAGAGGTCATGGGTTCAATCGGCCTTTCTGTGTGGAGTTTGCATGTTCTCCCCGGGCCTGCGTGGGTTTTCTCCGGGTACTCCGGTTTCCTATATTAAAAAAACATCTGGCAATTCAGCACAAAATAAATGCCTAAAAATGACCAAAAACAACAAGGCAAGCAACATGAACATTTTCCATTCACCATTCAAATGAGCTCAATGTGACTGCGGAAAATTGACAAGTCATCCTGACACTGTGCGATTACATGGGTTGAACTGCACTCAGTAGAAATTCCAAGCCAAAGAGCAATGTCACAATCAAACTCCTCCTCCTCCACCCGGAGAGTACAGACATTGAGCTGCTGATGTAGTTGCATACATGCAGCCAGGCCGGGAAAAGACTTTTTTTTATACCCCGCGGCTCTTTTTTCCCTTGTTCTCAGGCATTTTTTTTTGTCTATCGTATCACTTTTGTCCATTTCTATCAAAGATCATTCATCAGCGAAATATGGCTCGACTCTCTCTTGTTACACCAACAGCACTTTGTCAGCTCTGTGAACCAAAAAGCGGTGGGTAATGCCGCTGCTGGTTCTGGGTGGTGCTGATGGAGAGGTTGCATCCAATCCAATCGATTAATCTCGACAGTATCTCATTTTATATTTAGTGCTGGGAAATGTTTTGGATACAAGTAGTTACTGTGTACATTTCAAGCTTACAAACAGTGCACACACTGAACCAGTTTGTTCAGTGGCGTATGAGTCAAGGTTATTATGTAGTTAATGAAAATGAAATAGCGCAAAATGAAAAAATATATTTGTAATACAAAAATAATACGAAAACGCTATTCTCAAATGGAAACTGACTGAAACCACATCATACATTTATAAAATGAATTAAAATGAACTATAATTATTCCAAAAAATGTCCTTTGTTTTTGCTTTTGCCAATTAGGATGCAGTATATCATTTTGGGGTTAATTTTAAATGTATTTATTTCAGTATTGTCTCACATCCATAAAAAACAAGGAAGGTCAGTCATAGCCATTTGAGAATTGTTTCGTTACTTTATTGCACAATACAAAGTCATATATATTTTTTTGATCTTGAACTTGAGTAACACGGAACAATATATTTAAAAAAAAAAAAAAAACTGAAACTAAAACTACGAACACTGAACCAAATAATAAAAACTAACAAACCTGCTCAACATTAATTAAAAGTATATGAATTTAAAAAAAGGCAAAATCAAAACTACGAGGAAACCGCATCTGTGCTATCAAAATTTTCTAGTGAAGACATTTCTTCCAGAACGAATTAATTTCGTAAGTACAGTGAAACTCCTCTACAACGAAACCTACATGGGCGAAAATACCCCCCTAGTGTGAAAAAATCTTCATGCCTTAACACCATTCCCACTCTCCTGCACCCCCTACAATGAAAAAAAAAACCCTGTTGCGTTATACGAAATCTTTTTCTTTGCTCTTGCCTCGTGACGAGATTCACTACAACGAAGTCTAATCCAACAGCGACCTCTACTGCTTCGTTCGGAAACAGCAAGAGCAACCCCCACACTGGTTTACACATGTGCAGTAGTCCAGGAATTATTTGTTTTTGTTGGATTCAGACGCAGCATGAACGTTACATTGCTAAAATGGCTACAAAACGGACCTTTGGATGTCAAGCAGCTAAGACAAGAAGAGCTCCGACGCTGGAAGAGATAGTAAAAGTGATCAAAATGAATGAGTGAGGAAACAAAATAAGACAATATCCAAGAAATTGATGTAAGTGAAAGTGAATGCTGATCGTAAATTTCGCAATTTCGTTCCCTTTTTTTCTTTCTATACTGACTATATGAAGTGTCAAATAAGTTTATGCTCATACTTATTCACTATTGGAATAAAAATAAAAAGTACACATACGTTCGTGTGTGTGTGTGTGTGTGTGTGTGTGTGTGTGTGTGTGTGTGTGTGTGTGTGTGTTTACATCTGAGATCAAATTTGCTACAGTGAAAAACCCCTGTTGTGAAAAATTGCTTGCTGCAAACATGATTTCGTTGTAGAGGAGTTTCACTGTAGAAGTACCGCTGTATTGTTATTGTCATTAATTATTGGTGTGGTAGTATCATCCTATACATGCATGTAGGTTTGTTTTTTTTTAATTTGCTCTTTATACCCATTGAGTTCGAAAGCTCTGCACCATACAGTCAATAACACAAAGTGAGTGCATTGCCTCAGTCTGTTTACGATCTATATTATGTAGCATGTGTAGTGAATTAGCAGCCAGCACGAACATTGGTCACTCTGCACATGCCTGTCCATGACTTCCGGCTCATTAATTAATCCTTCTCATCCATCCTCACAGCCACCTGTTTAAAAAAAAAAAATCGCTGAAAGAAGCAAAACAGAGCTGTGCTCGCTCCTGCCTCCAACTGCCATATGTGCCTCTGACATTTGTCAGAAAAATAGCGCTTAAGTGCTACTTTAAATGTGAATGAAAGGAGGAGGATGAAAACGGTTGCCATGGCTACATTGACATCATTTATGACAAACAGCGGGATTGAAGGTTTTTCACAAGAGGGTTTGTTGGGAGGTCATGTGAAATGACCATATTTGAAGGACTTTATATGCAAATCTCCTCGATTATAGCATGGATGTTACGAATCATGTAACTGGACAAATCCCCACTCCAATGGATGGATTTTATTCCAACCCATACCCTCTGTTTCCCTTTTCTTTTTTCTTTTTTTTTTTGTGCAATAGATGTCTGTTCATATCTGACATGAATTTAATTCAAGGCCTGTGAGAGCCTCTGCTATGTGTTATTTGTTTTTGACAGCAGCTTAACAGCAGCTGAGCATGGTGCGGTCTTGTTGCATCTCATGCCCGGTGTTATGAAGCCTAATGCGACTCGCTTCTGATTCATGCATGACACAGCAAACGGCAAGCTGAACATAATCCTCTTTCATGAAAACAAAGAGCCCAATGGCATTTCAATGAGAAGAGCATCGTTGATGCCCCCTATTATGCAACCTTCAATTCTCCTTGAGATGGCTGGATCGAAATCTGACTGAAAAAGCAGGAAGCCACCTCA
This sequence comes from Hippocampus comes, assembly GCF_001891065.2. Taxonomy (NCBI): domain Eukaryota; kingdom Metazoa; phylum Chordata; class Actinopteri; order Syngnathiformes; family Syngnathidae; genus Hippocampus; species Hippocampus comes. The sequence continues at coordinate 579,096 of NW_017805781.1, read as the reverse complement.
AATATCAAATGACTGGGAGTGGAGTGACTCGCTGTTGATTTCACGTCGACACCGCTTCATCCATTATGCAGATGAAGAAAGCTGAAGTAAAACAGCAACATTAAAATGAAATTGCAGCAATACAGACAGGAGGAGAAAAAAAAAATCAGGTTGACAGCGTGCCATTAAATAATCCGTGTACAATTCAAAACCTACGCTAATGCAGTCAAGAATCTCCCATTTTTCAAAACTCATCACAGACAACAAAGAAAAGTTCGAAATCTCTTTCTCCACTTTCGACCATTCAACCAACACCAATTTAAAAGTTTAAAAAACTCCCTGACACCATCTGGGGCCATTTGTGAGGACACTGCAAACCACTTCAGAAGCAAGATGAATGCTATGAAATCTAGTCGTAACTCAGAACAGGATTTTTAATATCCCTGAACCGTCATTTTTTGACGAAATACTGGAGAGTTCTGCCCTGGTTAATGCAAGGCTAAATTTTCTCACAAGTAAAACCAACCTTTTACAAAGTACAATGAATTCCCACGTCACTCTGAAAAACATTTTATGGCTTCTTTGAGGAACAGATTTTAAATAGTCAATTACTTCCCCATCCAAAATGGCAGTGGCGAAGGATCATTTGAAGAAAAATAATTTCGACACCTGATGAAGTAAAAAAAAAAAAACAAAAAAAAAAACACAAAAAACTGATTTTTAACTAATTGTTTCCAAAATAGAAATTACCTTTTAAAGGAATAGCGAGTGGTTAGCACCGAATAGCAAGTGGTGAAGCGGCCTCCCTGTGTGGAGTTTGCATGTTCTCCCTGTGCCAGCGTGGGTTTTCTCCGGGTCCTCCGGTTTCCTCCCACATTCCAAAAACATGCGTGGCAAATTAATGGAACACTCTAAATCAGTGGTGTCAAACTCATTTTTGTTGCGGGCCACATTGTAATTACGGTTTCTCTTGGAGTTCCGTTATGACTGTGAATTTTGTAAAACCATATTAATGCTTAACCACCTCCACATATTACATATACAGCAAACAACAAATAGATGGATAACTAGTTTTGACATCAGAAGTCAGGATTAATGGATTGCTCAAACATTGTAATTATTACATTATGTATGACAGTTTGAAATTTTGGTTTTGACTTGAACGAGCATCATGGAAATTGACATGCTTGAATTGCTTTCGCCGGCCACATAAAATGATGTGGTGGGGCATATCTGGCCCCCGGGCCTTGATTTTGACACCAGTGCTCTAAATTGACCCTAGGTGTGAGTGTGAGCGCGGATGGTTGTTCGTCTCTGTGTGCTCTGCGATTGACTGGCAACCATTTCAGGGTGTCCCTCGCCGACTGCCCAAAGACAGCTGGGATAGGCTCCAGCACGTCCCGCGATCCTTGTGAGGATAAAGCGGATCGGAAAATGGACGGATGGATGGATATATGCATACAGCCTAATTAAATATTCTATTTTTTAAAAGTATTTTTATTGTTTAACTTTTATGTCCAATTGATTTTATTGAGTCATTACTTAAGTCTTAAGCTGTTTCCTATGAGAACAAGTGTGACAACCTCTTGAATGAAAACTGCCTAAAGTTAGCGTCTTGCATTTCATACAATGATATGAAATCATGTCATTCAATTGATAATAAATAATTATGAATAAAACCTCAGCCTTGTTTTTTTTTTTAATTCATGAACACTTAGGCCTAGTACGCTACAAATAATTATGAATAAAACCTCAGCCTTGTTTTTTTTAAATTCATGAACACTTAGGCCTAGTACGCTACTGTATGTAACTATTTGACAAAGTTTCAGAATCGCTGCTGCAAAACAAGCCAATTGGCCTGTAACATAGTATTAGTCTGTATTAGTTTTCAATCACAAGTTATAGGTCACATTAAAAAATTAGCAATGATTTATCATCATACACCCTTCGATTGCACAAGTGTTCTCGAAAACCAAACACAACTGAAAGCAACTGAAATGCCCTTTGAATTAGCAATTTTTCTTTTTTTAATTTTTTTTTTTATAGCTAGTTATAGTCTACAAGAAAACTAAATTTTGTTCTACACTTTGCAAAAACTCATCCTAAACATGTGAAATTTAAGGAAAATGATGTGCAAATCCAAAGAAAAAGCCGGAGCTGTGATCCAAAACCTGCGTGCGTTGTTTGTTACAATAAAAGTATCTGGCTTGCTGTTTCGGGTGTAAATTAAAAAAAAAAAAAAGCAATGAAACTAATAAGTGGCATTCAATAAGAGAGGAAAGCTTGAAGTCGTATTTCGGAGGCCACTAGTAGAACACAGTATAATAAATCCATCTGCGCTCTCAGTACTTGACAAACAGCCAAGAGAAATAAACACAGTGTGTGACAAGTTTTATTATTGGGCGCGCTTGCATGAGCTTCGTGTCCACTCTATTGGCTCACCAACACAAAATTAACCCATGAAAAAAAACACTGGACGGTCTTTCAAGGATATTTCCATGGATGATTCCAATTCCTGCTTGGAAATAAGCAGATCCTGACATTTTCACACTGCCCTAATTTCCATCTTTTGTTCTTGAGTTTTTGATACAGAGCCCAATGGATCAGTCAAAACCCGCCAATAACATGCAGGAGTGTGCATGTGGTTTGCATACTATCGTGTGCAAACTCCAAAGCCCCGCAGAGGGGAGGGGGAGGATTTCACAGTGTTGTGAAGAGAGTATCGAAAAAATGTCTAGGTAGACTGACTTCACAGAAAAATGTGCATGAGTCATGCTGAAACATCTCACTTCATTAGCTGTGTTTACCTCCAAGTCCCTGCCAGACACGCTCGACAACAGAAGGAAACTTTCACCTGGCTCACAGGCCATTTTCTAGTGGGGAATAACAAATAAGTCATTGTTAGGCATGCTGTGGGACTATTATTCTACCTGCCTCTAGCCAAGACTAACACCCACATACTGGAGATATATTGTGGGGGTGGGGGGGGGGGCAAAATGATTCTGCACCTCCTCGCTTGGTATATCGCTCGCTGAATTGAGATGTGACCTTGGGATGCCAACGCAAATGGAAACATATTTTGAAACCTTTGTTTTAACCCTTTCAGGGACAGTGATCACTCCAGTGGAGAGCTTATCACGTTATCAGGCTATGGCACAGGTGTCAAAGTCAAGGCCCAGGGGCCAGATCTGGCCCGCGACATCATTTTATGTGGCCCGCAAAAGCATATCAAGTTCCATGATGCTTGCTAAAGTCTGAACCAAAATTTCCAATTGTGATATGTAATCCACAATAACAGTCATTTTTCTTGACTTCTGATTTTTAAACTAGTGGCTCTCCATCAATTTGTTGTGTGCTGTCTATGTAATATGTGGAGGTGATTAAACATTTATATGGTTTACCAAAATTCAGAACGGTCCTCCAAGGGAAACCGTAACTAAAATGTGGCCCGCGACAAAAAATGAGTTTGACATCCCTGGGCTACAGGTTGTCATTATTGGTGCATGAAAGGGTTCAAACAACTGAAGGAAATGTATTGGGCAGCAGGGTGGATCGATAGTCCATCTGCCTCAGTTGTGGAGTTTGCATGTTCTCCCTGTGTTTATGTGGCTTCTCGCTGTTTCTTGGGTTTTCGGAACGAATGGTGCCAGTGGAAGTGAAGAGGAAACATCTAATGATGATCATTTTACAGGGAATGTAATCAACTGCTATGTAATCATTTTTTTCTTATTAAACTCATTCACTCCCAAAGACGTTTTTAAACGTCTTTTCAGACGTGGTCCAGAATCGGCTGGTACTGAATGAGTTTTAATTGGATACAAAAAAAAAAACAAAAAAAAAACTACTTAACTCTTTCATGCACCTTGTAACCTGATACTTTGATAAGCTGCCCACTGCAGTAACCGCTGTCCCTGAAAGGGTTCATTTCCATCCCTTTATTCAAAAACAGGACAGTATTTCAAATGGACCCTGCAGAAAATGCACAAACATGAATTGATTATGATTCAGTCAGGGATTTGGTCTCATGATCAGAAAATAGTTAAAAATGTGGAGCATACTTTTCCAAAGATATCTGCAAATGTGTTACTTTGATCAAGCACAATTAGTCTGCTTTCATAGAGGACTACAGAAATCGGAGACTATTTACCGTTGAGAGGCTGAAATTAAGAGGATCAGGACTATTCTGAGTCAAAGCGTGCCTCTCAATCAGTGGTTCTTAACCTGGGTTCGATCGAACCCCTGGGGTTCGGTCAGTCGGTCTCAGAGGTTCGACAGAGCCTCTGCCATGGAAAATAACACACACCCGACTCAACATGTCAATTAGTTATGACACGCCCGCATGGACATCACTGGCTGCAGTTGATCACATGACATTGCTTGTCCAATCAGTGCTGCGGGAAATTTAATTCGATCAGTAGTCACCGTGTGACTGTCGTGATCGTATGTCACACAATTAAAAAAAAAAAACGATACTTATGCCATGTAATTTTATTTACTTTTTCTGTTTTTAATAAATGCATTGTTTTTAAATATCTTGAATTTGTAAAAAATATATATATTTATTTTTCACTCATGAAGGGTTCGGTGAACGTGCATATTAACTGGTGGGGTTCGGTACTTCTAAAAAGGTTAAGAACCACTGCTCTAAATGATTAGTCGATTGCAGTCCATTCCAGACTCCCCTCCTGCTCTTCTATCCGGCATCTGACGCAAACATCGTGATTTTGCACTTCAGAGAGTGTAATTTGTTTTTATAGACTTTATTGTGGTTATTTCTCAGTGTCCTTTTTTTTTTAATTACTTTGTTTTATTTTATTATATTTATTTTGTATTTATGAATCATTTTGATTGATAAATGGGTCATATTTTCTAATACCTACTGTTGCTAACTGTTGTTCTTTATTTGAACAATATAATTTCATCAAGTCATAAAAAATGCATGCATCATTCCTGCTGATATCAGATCGATATTTGTGTCCTACAGCAGGGGTCCCCAACCTTTTTTGCCCCACGGACCGGTTTATGGAACGTGGAAGGAAACTGGGGTTCCCGGACAAAACCCACAGTCACGGGGAGAACATGCAAACTCCACACAGGAAGGCCGGAGCCTGGATCGAACCCACGACCTCTGCACTGTGAGGCAGACGTGCTAACC
>NW_017805781.1:564851-573484 GCF_001891065.2 Hippocampus comes | reverse complement strand
GAGAATCCGGTAATTTTTCAAAATAAAACATCTTTCGTATTCCGAAATAAATAAAACGGAATTAAGGCAAGTTCTTTCTGTGCGGCCCGCTACCAAATGCCCTGCGGACCGGTAGCGGTCCGCGGACCGGCGGTTGGGGACCCCTGTCCTACAGTACACTAGAGGCAATATCGGTATGATATCGGAAGTGAAAAAGTGGTATTGGCACAGCCCTACTTTTAATGCACAGCCGTTAACTTTTTCTTTCTTTCCTTCTTTCTTTTCTTTTTAACCTTTGTATAACAGTTACAAATTTTTAAAGCATGATCCATGCTTTAGTTGGCGTCAGTAAGCGCTCCTCGACACTTTGTTGAAAGCTACCCTGACAGGTTGAATACCGTACTATTTTAAAAACATAGTTAATGCAAGGAGCTGACCTTTTTTTCAATAGTTTCCTCTGTTTTCTTTTTTTTTTTTTTTACAGAAGCAAACTGCACTGTGAACACCGTCTTGAAGAGAATATAACAGGACAGTAGTGTACTGTATTTTGTGTTTGTACTTCATTATTATTATTTATTTATTTATTTTTACCATGACAACCAAGAGCGAAGCGCCAACAATGGCTTGATAGGCACTCTGTCTTATCTCACTGGCAAGTGTATGCACAGCAGGCTGGATGTTGTCGGTAAGTGTGTGTGTCATGGCAAGTGTGTGTGTGTGTGTGTGGGGGGGGGGGGGGGGGGGGGGGGGGGGGGGGGGGGGGGACTCGCTCAAATAAATGACGTCGCAGTTAGAAAATGTACTTCCTTGTTTAATTTTACACTCTTGATGTCAAATTTATTGTATCCGAGCTACTAAAAAGTTATTTTTCAGAATATGTCCCATTTTAACCCTTTCAGGCACAGCGGTTACTACAGTGGACAGTTATCAGGTTACAGGGTGCATGAGAGGGTTAAAGAATCCTGTGATGGAAATAGAAACGATCCCTAAAAAAAAGTAACATTTTAACATTCTTAGCTGCCATACAAGTATAAAAATTGAGTGGCAACAAGCTGAGGTCTCGTGTGATGTACTGATTTCACAGATAGCAAGAGAATATTTTCAGTGACTTTAGAGCTATTTGCCTTTGTGTCAGGCATATCCTGAGCAGTGGCGGATGCTGGTCTGTCAAGGAGGCGAAGCTCAATTTCGGCCTACATCATAAAATGTGTCGGTTTATTTATATGTGAATTCTACTCTCAGGTTCCTTTTCAAGAAAATGATCTGTGACCCTGTCATACTAACAAGGTGTCTTTTCCAGGGACTTAACTAGCGTCCTCTCTATGGCCAGCAGAGGTAGGCTGCTTAAACGGCCTTGGCCCATGGTGTTGCGGGTGTAAGACTTGAGCGGCTATAAACAGGAGAAGCTCTTCTCTACACCTGCAGATGTAGCTCCAATTGTTGCCGCTAATGACTCAATGTCTTTCAGAAACAACAAGAAATCACACTGCTTTCCCCCGGTTGCCCTGCAAGTCCTGGTTTGAGTATAGGACTTGAAGATCAGACCTCAGTCTTCCTCAATCAGAGAACTGGCCAAAACCTTTAAGGACATTCTGAAATGCCTCCTCTGGAAACACTTGTCTCATCTCATCAAACTTCCCTGGATTGACTAATTCCAAGAAGCGCAGACGTTCCAAATCTGCAAAGCGCTGAGGTATCTGCTCTGTGAGATTGTGTAGGATGGTCATGTACAGATTTCTGTAGCGCTCCTTAGGATCCTTTGGTTGTGACATACGGCGTTTTCTTGTGGGATCAGTTTGTAGGTCTGATGTGAAATCTGCTGCTTTGGCATAAACAGCTCGGAAAGCTCCTTCTTACCTCTTCTCTTTTACAAAAGCAAGAAGAGACTCAATTCTTTTCTTGCAGTAGAGAACATCCATAGCTCTCTGCTGGACAATGTCAAATACCACATCGGTCTCAGAGAAGATTTGTTTGCATGTGTACAACATGAACACAAACTCGAAATCCTCCAGTATCATCCGAAAGCCTTTGGCACAGTCTCATGTGTCATCATCCATGGACCTGTCTGCAATGATCATCTCAAAGGTTTGCAGGAGGGCATCATAATTGTTTGCCACAGTGCTCACTATCTGTGATGTGAAATTCCATCGAGTAGGAGCATTTCTGGGCAACCTTGAGCAGCCTGCAGACTCAAGAAAAGACATCCTTTTGGTGGATTTTGAGAAAAATGTGGCAAACCCAGAGAATGATGCAAAAAATATTCTGCAACCAGATAAGCATTTAGCCCCCTGAGACACAACCAGATTCAGTCTGTGTGCATAGCAACGCACAAACATTGCACTGGTTGGCTATTGCTTTAACTTTGGCCTGCAAACCGTTGAGAGCTGAAGCCATGACAGCAGCCCCATCATAGGTTTGTGCCACAAGTTTCTCCCTGAAATTGTATTTCTGCATGTTCCCATTCAAGATTTCAAAAACAGACTGAGCATCCCTTCCCCCAGAAACATTAAAGAATCCAATAAAGCGCTCCTGAATTTTACCTGCCCTATCCACATAGCGAACAATGACCGAGAGTTGAGCATGGCGATCTATATCAGTTGTTTCATCCACCTGCCACGCAAAGAATGGAGCAGCCTTGAATGTCGTCCTTGATCTCATCAGAAACAGTGGCTGAAAGAGCAGAGATCAAATCATTTTGAATTGCATGGGACATGCCAGAAAACACAGTTGATGACCGGAATTGTGTGGCCAGGACAGAGTCATATTTAGCTAATATTTTTGTAAACTCCCTCTAATTCCCTCTTGTTGGATGATTCATCACTCTCATCATGCCCCCTAAATGACAGCTCCCGACGGCCAAGCAAGGAAGTTACGTCAATAAGGCGGTTTAGGAAAGCTCTGTTGTTTGACAGTTTCATTATGTTTTGCCAATTGAACGCGAGCGCCTTCATTAATTGCATGCTCAACGCTTACTCTACCCAGGCAACTTAACTTAGCACATGCACTCACATGTTCGTTGCTTTTCTCATGCCTTTTGTATGCCCTGTCAAAGTTAGAGAGATCCCCAAAACCCACTTTTGACCAGACAACACATCCCTGAGATGGTTTCATCAAGAGGCATGGCCGAAAGTACATTTTATTTGTTACAGCACTGCCAATCAGCCAGCTCACTTTCTCATACCAGGATAACTGAAAAGACCCGTCACACGGTGACTTTTCCCCCACCCGTTTGAGTATAGGACTTGAAGTTCAGACCTCAGTCTTCCTGAATCAAAGAACTGGCCAAAACCTTTAAGGACATTCTGAAATGCCTCCTCTGGAAACACTTGTCTCATCTCATCAAACTTCCCTGAATTGACTAATTCCAAGAAGCGCAGACGTTCCAAATCTGCAAAGCGCTGAGGTATCTGCTCTGTGAGATTGTGTAGGATGGTCATGTACAGATTTCTGTAGCGCTCCTTAGGATCCTTTGGTTGTGACATACGGCGTTTTCTTGTGGGATCAGTTTGTAGGTCTGATGTGAAATCTGCTGCTTTGGCATAAACAGCTCGGAAAGCTCCTTCTTACCTCTTCTCTTTTACAAAAGCAAGAAGAGACTCAAATCTTTTCTTGCAGTAGAGAACATCCATAGCTCTCTGCTGGACAATGTCAAATACCACATCGGTCTCAGAGAAGATTTGTTTGCATGTGTACAACATGAACACAAACTCGAAATCCTCCAGTATCATCCGAAAGCCTTTGGCACAGTCTCATGTGTCATCATCCATGGACCTGTCTGCAATGATCATCTCAAAGGTTTGCAGGAGGGCATCATAATTGTTTGCCACAGTGCTCACTATCCGTGATGTGAAATTCCATCGAGCAGGAGCATTTCTGGGCAACCTTGAGCGGCCTGCAGACTCAAGAAAAGACATCATCTTGGTGGATTTTGAGAAAAATGTGGCAAACCCAGAGAGTGATGCAAAAAATATTCTGCACTCAGATAAGCATTTAGCCCCCTGAGACACAACCAGATTCAGTCTGTGTGCATAGCAACGCACAAACATTGCACTGGTTGGCTATTGCTTTAACTTTGGCCTGCAAACCGTTGAGAGCTGAAGCCATGACAGCAGCCCCATCATAACTTTGCGCCACAAGTTTCTCCCTGAAATTGTATTTCTGCATGTTCACATAATGAAACTGTCAAACAGACTGAGCATCCCTTCCCCCAGAAACATTAAAGAATCCAATAAAGCGCTCCTGAATTTTACCTGCCCTATCCACATAGCGAACAATGACCGAGAGTTGAGCATGGCGATCTATATCAGTTGTTTCATCCACCTGCCACGCAAAGAATGGAGCAGCCTTGAATGTCGTCCTTGATCTCATCAGAACCAGTGGCTGAAAGAGCAGAGATCAAATCATTTTGAATTGCATGGGACATGCCAGAAAACACAGCTGATGACCGGAATTGTGTGGCCAGGACAGAGTCATATTTAGCTAATATTTTTGTAAACTCCCTCTAATTCCCTCTTGTTGGATGATTCATCACTCTCATCATGCCCCCTAAATGACAGCTCCCGACGGCCAAGCAAGGAAGTTACGTCAATAAGGCGGTTTAGGAAAGCTCTGTTGTTTGACAGTTTCATTATGTTTTGCCAATTGAACGCGAGCGCCTTCATTAATTGCATGCTCAACGCTTACTCTACCCAGGCAACTTAACTTAGCACATGCACTCACATGTTCGTTGCTTTTCTCATGCCTTTTGTATGCCCTGTCAAAGTTAGAGAGATCCCCAAAACCCACTTTTGACCAGACAACACATCCCTGAGATGGTTTCATCAAGAGGCATGGCCGAAAGTACATTTTATTTGTTACAGCACTGCCAATCAGCCAGCTCACTTTCTCATACCAGGATAACTGAAAAGACCCGTCACACTGTGACTTTTCCCCCACCCTTTGCACCAAATCAATCCGAGGAGTTGATCTGCCCTGCTGTTTAACTCGAAGCTTTTCCTTGTAAGGAAGACTATCAAATGGCTTCGCTAAAATTCGGTCCACAACATTCAAATTGTCTGCCATTATGTGCGGCTTGCTACTTAGGTAGCTCGCTAGCTGGGACTGGCGCGAGGCTAGTGTCAAGTGTGTCCACCTGCGAGTGCTTATTGACGGTGGAGAGGCTCAGCAGCACCCGCTGCTCGGGTAGGACGGAAACTGTGGTGATATAAGTCAGTCTGCGAACACAAGCAACTAAAATAAAACCCACCAGAAATAAAAGATTAATTTGTCACTAGTCGCTTTCAACAAAGAGAGTGTCGCTAAAATGATTAGAAGTCTCCAGTTCAACTCAGAACAGAATGAGAATTGAAAAATGCTCCCTTGGGTGCCGACACCAAAAGATCGGTGATTGGCTCATTTCGCTGTCAATCAAAAAGAGATTCAACCTCAGACAGATCATCCAATCATCATGCAGAAAAGCGGAGCGTCCGGGCCAGCCGATAAACACCCACTGTCCATAGACTCCCGGAGACGCTGAGCGTCCGATGGGCGGGACCAAACCAGCATTTATCCAATGACTCATCTCGTTTCAATGCATTGGGACAACGGGCTCTGAATTCTCTCTATGCCCAGCGTCCGCGCTGTAGACGCTCAGCGTCCACACAGTTTAAAGCACAGTGAAACTACATGAATGAATGAGAAGAAAGTTGCGTCATAACCAGTAATAAGAAGCTGAATCGGAACAAAAGTTGAGCGTGTTGTAGCGCATATTTCGTCAATGACATGTCCACACAATTGTATGTACACACATATATTTGATCACTTATTTTTGGACATTTTAGGGGAAGCTTTGCTTCCCTTGCAGTCGTATAGAGAAATCGCCTTTGATCCTGAGGTATGAAAGGAAAAAAAAGGCCCCTTTCTCTGTTGGCCTTGGTGTGTCTCCTCGGCCCCAATAGTGTGTTTAGCTGCACTGACGTCATCCATCACAGTAGTGGCTTCATGGATGATGGGGGACTCATCTCTCATACCCTGCTGGGACTCAGTCTAGAGAAAGAACTATTCATGACGCTTGCAGCATCCTGAAACCAAGCTCAACATCAAACATATTCACATGTGCAGAATACAATTTGTTTTCTTGTTTGAGATCATGAATGATTTAGCAAGCAGACTGATCAAACTGTCTTCTCTCTTTGTATCTCACAAAGCAAATTAATCATCAGTGAATCAAATGCCTCTTATAATGAATGATGTAATTTGAAGCGTATAAAACGCAGAATCTCAGTCTATAGGCAAATGAAATTAAACAGGTCGCCCTATTTTAAAAAGTAAATATTGATTAGATAAACCGGGTGATGAAATGGTGCCTCCACAAGTGAACACACAAATAGAATATAAACATCATTTGATGCTTATATTCTATTTGTCATATCAAATTTTGCTGTGATTGGTGTGACCCTTTTAAAGGTGCTTAGGCGTCTGAAAATCATATTTAAAATAATGTGACTGAATAAATCGTTTATGAAGGGATGGCATGGCGGTCGACTCGTTAGCACGTCCGCCTTGCAGTGCAGAGGTGCAGGGGTCAATTCTGGCTCCGGCCTTCCTGTGTGGAGTTTGTATCTTCTCCCAGTGCCTGCGTCGGTTTCCTCTGGGTACTCTGGTTTCATTCCACAAACATATATGGCATGTTAATGGAACACTCCAAATTGTGCCAAGATGCGACATATATTGCGAATGGTTGTTTGTCTCTGTGTGCCCTGCAATTGGCTAGCAACCAGTTCACGGTGTACCTTGCCTACTGCCTGAAGACAGCTGGCGTTGGCTCCAGCACGCCTGTGACCCTTGTGAGGATAAACTGATTAGAAAATGGATGGATGGATGGATGGATGGATGGATGGATTAAAACCTTTATGATTACATCTTAAAAAGTTAACTTTTATTGGAATTCTAATTTAATTTTTGGATAATTGTAACTACAATACCAGGATTGTATGTAGCAGGATTTCAAATCAGTGTTAGTGTTTAGTTTTTGCTCTGATAAATGCTAGCTTGCTGCTCTGCTCAGAACAAAATTAGCTTTATACAAAAAAAAAAAAGAAGACTATATCTGATACAGTAATGTGTTACAGGGTTGTATGTAACAGGATTTCAAATCGGTGCTAGTGTTTAATTTTTGCTCTGGTAAATGCTAGCTAGCTGCTTTGCTAAGAACAAGCTTAGATATATAATGAAAAGAAGACCAAATCTGATGATGTGTAACAGGGTTGCATTGGTAAGAGTGACACACTCCATTACGGGGGCTGAAAACATTGAAAAAAAAAAATGAAAAATAGAAGAGAGGACCATCTTAGGTCTATCCATGATCACAACAGAATAATTTCTGCTGAGTCATGTAGCTCACTTTTCCATCTCATCCTCTCTGGCTATAAATATTATCCTAACAGGGCTGTGAGTAAGTTGAGATACAACTTCAGATAACAAGTAAGACCCTTTAAAATACGCCTTTCATCAAATGAAATGTTTTAAAAAATTACAAGGAAGATATTGGTACAATCCTACCAAAAAACCAGATTTAAAACCGATTTTTGAAATCTGTTATATTAAATATGTAAGTTGATCATCAAGAAGGAGCGATAATAGTAATGCCATTTTAGGGAATGGTCAAGACCTATTTGACATCATAGTTAAGAATCACTTTTGTCTAAAGACATAAGTAAATGTTTCTGTATTTTGTATTTCATGGTGGGGGTAGGGGAAAAATGTCCCCCAACCCAAGTATGATCCCTGTATTTTAGCTGACGAAAAGAATCTTTTCGGCGATGAGTTCACAATTTGTTATCTACAGTTTTCCGTCACAGGTCTTATCCAAACACCTGTCTTGACTTCTTCACAATGCTACCCTGCCCCCTGGCCCTGCGAGATTCATGTGGCATTGTATTTATTGTGCAAACACAGGAGTGCGGGAGCCCATGTTAGGTAAGAACAGGCTGTGGCGTCAAGCTCCCTAGGCCTGACAGGGGAGAACTTAAGCCCTGCTGTACTGTTCAGCTGCTGTGAAAAAAGTAGCCAGCACACTCAATGCTGCCAAGAATCACTGGACAAGTATTCATTTTTTCACAATCTACAGATCAAATCAGGTATTTTTTTTATAATACCATGTTGTCAGTGGTGATAAACAGTGCAGTGTAGTACCTTTTTCTCATGTAGTAAGTGCATCTGTTGAATGAAATCTTGCAGGTGTTATGTTGCAAAACAAGGTTGTCATTTGCGGCTACTGTTAGTTCTTGGAACATCATGATGCCATTGTGCGTAAACAGCTGTGTGTGCATGTGTGTGCGTGTGTGTGTGTGTGTGTGTGTGTGTGTGTGTGTGTGTGTGTGTGTGTGTGTGTGTGTGTGTGTGTGTGTGGCCCACTCCCACAGTGAAAGACTGTCAGTGAGAAATTGGCTTCCTTTCAAGTGTTAAGTTTGTTGTGAAACTATAGTATAGTCAAGACAGGAGAGGGCAGGACTATACTAAACAGGAGAGGACATTACTATGCGATCACGGGAAGCTTCTTTATTTTAAAAGGGCTTGGTGTCACATTAAAGTGGTAATCACACATGACAACATTGTTCAATTTGACAATTTAATCATGTTGCAGTGCGTGTGTGTGTGTGTGTGTGTATGTATAT
>NW_017805781.1:560912-564129 GCF_001891065.2 Hippocampus comes | reverse complement strand
TCCGGCCACCCCCTCTTTAGCCACTGATAGGACTTCTTGAGATCAGCCACTTCAGTTATGGTCCGGTGGTACATACCGTGTGTGTGTGTGTGTGTGTATATATATATATATATATATATATATAGATATATATATATATATACTGTATATGTAACCAGGTGAACCATATTTGATATTGTCGCGAGGGCTGCCTTGCTAGCACTGTCTCTTTTAAAGTAATGCTAGATCAAAAACACGCGGGAACATATCGCGCCAGTGAGAATTAGACCAAGAAGTGAAGGGAGGATGACATGCACGTGAAGGAGCACAGTCGCTGAACTGTGTATGCCGCTCGTCCCCAACTTGAAGGAACAATAATTGTCATTGTGACCCAGGCAATATTCAGGTAATTGGTAAGTATTTTACCATGAAGCACGTTCGGGGTTGTATTTGGACGAGTGATTGATTGTTGGAATATTTGAAAAGTAAGAGATCATGGTTTGGGAAATTGAATGTTTCCCCTGTTGGGTCCTGCAAAAGGCTGTACAGCGTAAGTGTTCGCAATGTGACAAGGTGTAAATATGTTTTTTTTTTTTACTGTGAAATTATATGAACTGCTTTATGTGTTCTTTAGAGGGGAGATCATTTGTGTTTTTCCGTGTGTTTTGTGTCCACCCAACACGCCGGAACGTATCGAGGAAGTGTGTCCGCCTCTCAAAATATTGGGTTGTAATGATTATTTGAGTTTAATAGAGTACTGTGGCTTGGAAGTAATGTCTTTTTATTTCTGTTTTCCTATCAAGCGAGCCACACTGTTGTTTATTTTTGTGTAATTTTCTTTTATCTGTTCGATAATTTTCTTTGATCTCTTAGATCCCTTTTTTTCGAACTCTTAAACTGTACATTTTTTTCTTGTTCAGTCGGGAATAAACCCACATAAAAATTATTTTGTGTTTAGTCCAGTCTTTCCAAAGACCTGGCTACATTAAAAAAAAAAAAAAAAAAACCCGGCTAAATTTAAAAAAAAAAAAAAATCCTCGTCTCACCCCTCGGGTGGTGTCCGTCCCCCATTCAGCTCGGGTCCTCAACTAGAGGCTCAGAAGCTTGAGGGTTCTGCTTTACCTTCTAGGCTCTCTCCAGCTCCTCTCTGAGCCCTTGGTATTTCTCTAGTTTCTCATGTTCCTTTTTTCTGATGGATTGGATTGGATAAACTTTATTGTCAAATATACTGTATGTGTAACATACAGCACAGATGAAATTTCTTCCCTCTCAACATAAAACAAGAGGAGCCGTGATCAAAAGAAGAGTTAACAGATGAAATTTCTTCCCTCTCAACATAAAACAAAGAGGAGCCGCTGCGGGTGTCCGCGCCGCGATCAAAAGAAAAGTTAACATCCACTTTACTCTGCCCTTTATCTATGATCACGATATGTGCTTGGTTCGCCATTACCATCTTGTCAGTCTGTATCTGGAAGTCCCACAGGATCTTCGCTCGGTCATTTTCCACCATCTTCGGAGGTGTTTCCCATTTTGACCTTGGGGTTTCCAGTCCATACTCCGCACAGATGTTTCGGTCGACGATGCCAGCCACCGGGTTATGACGTTCCATTTAGGGTTTCCCTGCCAGCATCTTACACCCTGCAGTTATGTGTTGGATCATCTCAGATGCCTCTTTGCACGACCTACACCTTGGGTCTTGTCTGGTGTGGTATATCTGGGCCGCAACGGCTCTGGTGCTCAGGGCCTGCTCCTGAGCAGTCAGGATGAGTGCCTCTGTGCTGTCCTTCAGGCCAGCCCTCTCTAGCCACTGATAGGACTTCTTGTGATCAGCCACTTAAGTTATGGTCCGGTAGTACATCCCGTGTAGTGCCTTGTCCTCCCATTTTCGAGCACCTCATCCTCTGTTCCCCATTGTCTGAGAAATATATCTAAATAAATAAATTTTTGGTTCATAACAAGATTTTTAATGACTCGAAAAAAGGCAAAAATAGTTCACAGCCCATCGAATGGGAAACTAACTGTCGTAAATAGAACTCCCCTCCATTGATTGACCAAAAAATTATCCAATCGGAAGCCGGTATTTGGTGGTTCGCTGATGACGTAATACGTCGAGCCAGTGGAATCGCTCTGCTGGGTGTCGACCTCTGTGAGCCGCATCTCCACCTCCTCCGTGTCCGTGGCGGAGGGATACTATATAAACGAGTCGCCATCAGTCTTAAAGGGCAGAGTTGTACAAACTCCCTGACTGCTGGGAGTCAGCTGAGTAAATTCGGGAATTGGAATCAAGCTAACTACCCCACCTCTCACTGAAGGAAATTCGTCTTGAACCAAGAGGTTCGACGTCGACATAATAATTTTGTACTTCCCAAAGAACGCTGCAATTCGAAGGTCTATAATACTCCAAGCGGAAGCTGTTATTGCAAGACGGAGGTTCGATAATTTCCCATGTAAGTCCATCTCAAATCACCCGCAGCGGTGTATAATCGTTTGATTGAGAATCTGATTGAGAATCTGAACTTTATTGTGTATTTTCTGACGTTTCCTTGCCCTTTTAATTGCTGTCACTGCGCTACTAAATGTCAGTCACGTAGCATTTGTCGAATATTCTGGTTCCGGGCACCAAGCTAAACGCTACCTAGCTTGCTGTGGAGCAGGCATCCGATGAACGTGACTTTACCCCGTTTGACGTTTTTGTTTTTATTTGCGTCCATCGCTGACCTTTAATCCCTTAATCTGTACACACGACGAACCGACAACTATAACCAACCTGGCTGAGCTACACATTAACAGAATTGGCTCACAGGAAGATATTGGGGGGGAAAAAAACAATAACCATAATTATAATAATAATAAAAGGACGCTCTGCTGCACAGGCGTTCACACCCCTCACGGCAAGTTGTCAAGCTAATGCTAGTTATGCTAATTTTCGACGTTGTCATGCACGACGAGAAAACACGCATATTTCTAAAAAATCTGCTTCGGGTGAAGTGAAAAAGATGCTATGAAATGCGCGTGCAGTCAGTGTATATTATGTAACGGCAGCATTCACGTTTGTGTCTTGTTATAGCTCGTTGGATGCAAGCCAGAGTCGTAGAAATGAGGAACCACCCAGAGAGCTCTCGCTCGGTGTTTTGTCCGAACACGTACTCAGCATCCGCGTGATTATTACACACTTTCCGTTTGCCCACAGGGGTCACAAAGCTTGCCTTTAGTCTTGTCACACTAGGCCAATGAGGAA
>NW_017805781.1:558163-560818 GCF_001891065.2 Hippocampus comes | reverse complement strand
CCCCCCCGCCTTGTACCGACATTAAATGGGGGAGGCATTCTCATGACCAATTCTTGAAGGGATCATCGAACTCAGAAACAAGTAGACTGTATGGATGAAATGGCTACACTTTTTTTAGTGTTACCCATTTGACACAGTTGTCCTGGGATTGATTGATTGGGAAATCTGCGGTGTCGTTTGCTTTTGGTCTGAAGTCAGCTGGGATAGGCACCAGCTCCTTGTGACCCCGAACGTGGTAAGAAAATGGATGAATGGCCTTTGCCAAAGTAGGAGCAGGTGAACTGACCCAAAATGGAAACTTCAAACCCAACTGGCCAAATTTTGTTTCAATTTCAGGCACGGTCCTTGAGACTTTTATGCATGTCTTGGCATGAAAGACATGGGCACCGAATTTATCCTCAGCTTATTTATGTTCGAACTCTCCAGGGGGCGCTACTGAGTGAGAGGCTGTGATTCTATGCTCTGTCTATATCAAATGGGAGACTTTTATGCATGTCTTGGCATGAAAGACATGGGCACCGAATTTATCCTCAGCTTATTTATGTTCGAACTCTCCAGGGGGTGCTACTGAGTGAGAGGCTATGATTCTATGCTCTGCCTATATTAAATGGCGTAAGCAAGCAATTTCATAATTTAACATCGCCCGCCTGGTACTGTTTAGGACCCTTAATAAGTCAGTTTTTTGTTTTTTTTTAAGTCAGGATCAACATTGTAGCAAAATTTGGTGAGCTTTTGGACATGTCCATGTTTTCTATAGCGCGTGTTTCCAATAGAGTTATGATTTGCAGTTGGAGCCTGTCCCATTTGTCACTGGGTGCGACTAGACTGTCGACTGGTCACCAGCATTTACACATGCGTTTCTACAGGAAGGTGTAGTTCCATAAACAAAAGCTTCGAGAAAGCAAAAAATACATACATTTGTAACTATTTTATTTCTTTAAAATGTTTGCAAAAGGCTCAGCTAAATCTCGTCATATTCACCTTAGCTGCCATATAAAATAAATTGCGGTATGTCAATGGTATTTTGAAAGATTTCATGACCAATTCTTGAAGGGATCATCGAACTCAGACACAAGTAGACTTTATGGATAAAATGGCAACACTTTTTAGTGTTACCCATTTGACACAGTTGTCCTGGGATTGATTGATTGGGAAATCTGCGGTGTAGTTTGCTTTTGGCCTGGAGTCAGCTGGGATAGGCACTCGCTCCTTGTCACCCCGAACGTGGCAAGAAAATGGATGAATGGCCTTTGTCAAAGTAGGAGCAAGTGAACTGACCCAAAATGGAAACTTCAAACCCAACTGGCCAAATTTTGTTTCAATTTCAGGCACGGTCCTTGAGACTTTTATGCATGTCTTGGCATGAAAGACATGGGCACCGAATTTATCCTCAGCTTATTTATGTTCGAACTCTCCAGGGGGTGCTACTGAGTGAGAGGCTATGATTCTATGCTCTGCCTATATTAAATGGCGTAAGCAAGCAATTTCATAATTTAACATCGCCCGTTTAGGACCCTTAATAAGTCTGTTTTTTGTTTTTTTAAGTCAGGATCAACATTGTCGCAAAATTTGGTGAGCTTTTGGACATGTCCATGTTTTCTATAGCGCGTGTTTGCAATAGTTATGATTTGCAGTTGGAGCCTGTCTCATTTGTCATTGGGTGAGGCTACACTGTTGACTGGTCACCAGCATTTACACATGCGTTTCTAGAGGAAGGTGTATTTCCATAACAAAAGCTTCGACAAAGCAAAAAATACATAAATTTGTAACTATTTTATTACTTTAAAATGTTTGCAAAAGGCTCAGCTAAATCTCGTCATATTCACCTTAGCTGCCATATAAAATTGCGGTATGTCAATGGTATTTTGAAAGATGATATCAGAATGGATGTCAACAAACATTTTTAGTTCAGCAAATGTAAACGGGTTGACATAACGCAGAGGTACTAAAGTGAACTTTCTTGTCTTTCAGGATCCAGAACCCAGCCACGTTTCAGGAAGGATATTCATTTGATCCACAAGAACTCCATCCATCAGCATTTCCATCACTCCGGTCACTGTTGCCTTGAAGATTTAAAAATTGTTTTCTGTTCTGGTGCCGTTGGGGGGGAAACAAACAGCCGAGACGAAAATCTCATCTCCATCGAAGCAGCTATGCAGCTTGAAATTCAAGTAGCACTCAACTTTATTATTTCCTATTTATACAACAAACTCCCCCGACGACGTGTGAATATCTTCGGCGAGGAGCTGGAGAGCCTGCTGAGGAAAAAGTATGAAGGCCACTGGTACCCGGATAAGCCATACAAAGGTTCGGGGTTCCGCTGTATCCACGTAGGGGAGAAGGTGGACCCCGTGGTGGAGCAGGCGGCTAAAGAGAGCGGGCTGGCCATCGAAGATGTCCGCAATAACCTCCCTCAGGACCTCAGCGTGTGGATTGACCCGTTCGAGGTCTCCTACCAGATCGGCGAGAAGGGAGCGGTCAAGGTGCTCTACGTGGATGATAACGGAGAGAACGGCTCCGAGCTAGACAAGGAGATCAAGAACAGTTTTAATCCCGAGGCCCAGGTCTTTATGCCAATCGCAGAACCCGTCGGCCAATCGTCCGAGTCCAGCTCGCCGTCGCCTCCTTTTGGGCAGTCGGCCGCCGTCAGCCGCT
>NW_017805781.1:545715-558096 GCF_001891065.2 Hippocampus comes | reverse complement strand
AAGCAGAAAGCCATCTCCACCTCCATGCACTCACTGTACGGACTGGGCCTCAGTCAGCAACAGCAACAGAAGGCCTCGGCTCTGTCCCCCAACGCCAAGGAGTTTGTGTTTCCCAGTCTCCAGGGCCAGGCCAGCCCCGGGCCAGCGTTTCCCGCCGAGGCCTCCCTGGGACTCGGACCTCTGCCGTACAACAATGCCTTCGACGTGTTTGCAGCCTACGGAAGCCTCAATGACAAGTCCCTCGTGGATGGCCTCAACTTTAGTCTGAGCACCATGCAGTATTCTAACCAGCAATTCCAGCCTGTTATGGCTAACTAAAACTTACCGAGCAGATGGTTATTTATGAATGGAGGTGGCTCGGAAAAGAGAGGAGAAAAAAAAAACAAAGCGCACACTTTAGAAACTGGACCGAGAGCGACTCGTCCATCAGGCGTATGTGCCCAAGGGTGTGTTTACTGGAACCCTTTGAGTTTGTTTCTACACTACAAAAGCTTGCTGTATAAACACATCCTAGCTTGGTTTCTTCAATTCATCATGCGTCATTGTTTTTAATTTTTTTTTTCTCCCTTTTTTGCCAACCAAGCACAATATTCTTTCTTTTTTTACCATGTTGAGGAAAATACTCCAAAAATGAGGGGGGATAAAATGAAGAAAAAAAAACAAAAAAACACAAGCTCCAAGTTTTGGCCTCTTACAGTATTTTACAGTTGGTAAGACGGGCTGATTTTTATGAATTGGCAGTACAAAGTGGGGTTACTTGGTCTTTTTCTAATTGTATAATTTAATTTAGTACAAAGTTTGTAAGATATCAGAGTATATATTGTTTCTATGACATGGTGTTGCATTTATATCTTTTTACTACTCCAGTGATCTGTGATGGCTGCAGCAGCTTTTCCTTAGTTTTCTTTTTTAAAACAATTGTGAAACAAATCCATCTGAAAAGAAAAAAAAAATGACACCAGATATTCTCAAGATTGTGTACAGAATATTCCTTTAGTGATGGAACTCGAAGTGTAGGAATATTTGCTATTTCTGAAAGATGAATTGTATTTTCTGTTAAGGGGTTCAAGATTTTGCTATACTATGGACAGCAAATGTAATCGTATGGATAGTAATTTTTGTACCTACATTGTGCAATACTTGATGAGAAAAAAAATGCGGTATAACAAAGTATTTTGAGTCAGTGTCTTACATGTCAAGAGGGACTGAAATAGTTTATATTGTTAAGTTTGTATTAAATGCTTAAAAATGATATGCTTGTCTTTATTTTTTTTAATTTCATATTTGCACCCTGGTCTTTTTAATAAACTACAGTTGGAAGATCTTGATGAACGTGAGCTCATTCTGTTTTCTTTTTTTGCCTGCTCAAACATAGCAGCGGTCTTAACCATGATTTACCCTTTTGCACACCTAGCAGTTTACCAAGCTAATAATAGCAGGGTGTGTATTCACACGCGTGTGTCATAGTGACACCCAGAGATTAAGGCCACAATGCCTCATGTCCTGTAAACGTTGGCTCGGAAGGCCAAGGTTATTGTCACGGTAATTATTTGATGGAAGCCTGTTGGTCCACCTTTTGCAAGAAAGCGGAAGGCTGTTGGAACGGAAATCGGCGTGCTGAACTTGCCACGAGGTTGAGACATTTATAACATCTTCAGCCTTTAAAGAGATAATCACCGCTTTAAGCCCAGCCACCTTGTCACTTACTCACTCGAATGTTTCATGGCTCCTTGGTACGCAGCATGGCACACATCAAATATCCGTGTTGGTCTCTGAAGAGCATTTCTGTTCGCAAACATTATCTGTCCTCAGTGGTCCACTGTGTGGCCCCTCCTGTGGTTTTTGTTTCCGTTCCCTTAATTCAGTGTGGGCTGGGCGTCTCCCCAATCATTGCACCTGTCTCACTTCCACACCTGCCAGTCTTCACCTCATCAGCCACACTCCTCTGCAGCATAAAGGCCAGTCTGAAGAGTCGCCCGTGGCAAGATCTTCCCTGCCGTACTCGTTGCTGCCTAACTGTTACATTCAAGCCTTCCTGTAGAGACCTCAATTTGGTTTCTCTGACTGCCTTTGGTTCCAGCCTCCTCGACCTGTCCCTCTTCCTGAAAGTAAACCAGTTCTGAGTTCATTTTGTCTGTTGTGAGTACTGTGCTCATCTTAAGCGAAGTCTCACAATTTCTTTCTTTGTGAAAGTGGTTCCGATTTAGCATTGTGAGTCTTCAGCTTTAGGGGAAGATGCCTTTTTTTTCGAGAAGCAATCAAGCCTGTCATTATTTTCTGCAATTCTAGTCGAACGTATCACAAAGGCGAGTTATATAACCCGCTTTAGATACAGGGCACTTCAGCGTGTGCTTCACTTAACGCTTTCAGGGACAGCGGTTACTACAGTGGACAGGTGATGATGTTATCAGGTTACAGTGTGCATGAAAGGGTTAATATAATAAATGCAGTCTATGAATGGAGTGGGTGTGCTCATTGCGTCACCCTCTCAAAATAACCATGCTCTCCCCTTAATTCTGGCCAGTCAATCCACTTCCACCGTGTATTTGTGGTTCAATAAAAAAAATAAAAAATAAAATCTATATCAAGACCTGGGGTCCCCAACCGCCGGCTGCGGACCGGTGCCGGGTCATTTGGTGCCCGGCCGCACAGGAAGAATACATAATTTACATTCTTTCCGTTTTATTCATTTCGGAATCTGAAAGATGTTTTATTTTGAAAAATTACCGGATTCTCCATCATATCAGTCTAGAGCACATATGTCAAAGTGCCGGCCCGCGGGCCAAATCCGGCCCGAG
The DNA here is from genome assembly GCF_001891065.2 of Hippocampus comes. NCBI lineage: Eukaryota > Metazoa > Chordata > Actinopteri > Syngnathiformes > Syngnathidae > Hippocampus > Hippocampus comes. The sequence goes on along the minus strand of NW_017805781.1, from coordinate 555,298 downwards.
CGCCAACCTGTATAAACTATCAAAAAAATCCTTATAAAGAGCAAAAAATCCTTATAACATACCAAAGCATTTTATATGTCAAAATAACGTCAGAAAAAAACCCCACGAAATATGAATGATATATTTGTTTCCTTGTAGAACTTGCTTGTACACTACCGAAGTATGCAATGAATACTCTGCTGTTTTCAACTAGGAACCACGTGATTTACTGGAAAGTTACCGGAAATGAAAGCATTCGAGTAGACTAGCACCATTCTGGGCAAAAGCAAACGGAACTACCTGTTAGGGGAAAAAAAAAACAAAAAAACGGAAATTTTCAGAATCCGTATGATTTGTGCGATATGGCCATATACGTAAGATTCACCACAAAATCCGTATGAACTATGGCTAAACCGTATGAGTTGACAGGTATGAGTATGTTACACTTGACGCAGGTGAATGCGCGCTTGTCGGTCACGTGAAAAAAATAAACGTCTTTGAAAAGTTTTTCCGGGAAAGGGAAAAGGCCCAGCCAGGAGACAGAAGAGGAGCCAACGTCTTTCAACAAAGAGAAGGCTACATTTAATAGACAGTATCAGGAGTCCTATTTCAAATACAGCTTGATCTCAACGGGAGATTCATAGGCACCAAGCCTACTCTGCATAATAAGCGGCGATGGTGAGTCGTATTTTTCATGCACTTTTTATTTAAGGCGTATCTTATTTTGAAGGCACGTTTAAACGTTCCCATAGCGACCAGAGAATATTGTGGCCAGATAGGACGTTCCTCGTGTCATGATTCGTGTTTATTATTATGTTTCGAAAATACCACACTTTTCATGCAGGTCATATCATATAATATTGTTATATCTATCAGGCCTTGAAGGCCGGTCCCTGAAAATATTGTCTGAAACATGAAACCGGTCCGTGGGGCAAAAAAGGTTGTGGACCTCTGATCTAGACAGATAGATAGTATAGTATTTTGTATGTGGGTGGAGCCTCAGTTTTTCCACGGCAGTACATCTGTCGACATGCACTGCTCATTCACTTGGTGTGCGGTGTAGTTGCTGACTACATTTTTTTATTTTGCCATTTCATTCACTTTTGGCTGTGTCGCGGAATGCATAAGATCTATGGTCAGTTAATTATATCGCAGTATATACTGTAAAAAGCTTTCTGTATAATTAGGATTCTGGGCTCTGTTTTTTGAGTGGGCCTCACGATGCTACTGAACGAGAAGCTAAACTATGGCAGTGAGGAACGATGGGCTTGAACATATTATGGAAACTTAGTTTGTCTACAAATACAGTCAAACCTCTTTCCAGTGTACAAAGTTACGTTTTCACCCCTGTAACGTTCACATTTCAAAGTTCCGATTTCACATCATTCCTTTTCCATTTGCCAATTTTGCAGACAACGAACACCTTTATAACATCAACTTCATTGTAACAACCAGATTTTTCCCACAAAATAGTGAAAAGTCTTCATTACAACGAACAGTGGGAAGCTAACTACCGTCACGACGTTGCTTATGAACAAAACGTACAGCGCGGGATTCCCCTCTTTTGTTTAGCAATGCTACTGATCGACTCGTACATTGTTGTACTTCCAGAAGCACGGCACAGTCTTGAGCACATGCTCTGAAAACATGTCTGGTGAATGGAAGCAAATCTCGCTGACTGTGAAGCCTGAAATTGATTTGAATGATTTCGACAATCACCCGTAACGGCAACACAATCATGGCGGAGTTCGAGGCTAACAGATTGGAAAATGATCGTAAACGGCTTCGGGGGCGCTTTTCATTTGCTCACTGAATGTTTTCTTCATTCTGTATTGATATATGATTGACATGATCGTACTATATTACATATACATGCTTTTACATATAAAATGTTCATACTGTATTACAGTATACATCGTAGTTGGCGGCCATTTTATTGGAGGTAGTTTATACAGACCACCGTTATAACGTAAAGATTCGTTATGTCCCTTCAGGTATGTTGTAACTAGATTCGACTGCAGTCGAGTCTCTAGAGTGCAGGCCCACCCATCAAGGGTGAAAAACCAAGTAAATATGATGTAATGTGGCATATTTAAATTAGCGAGGGGTAACTGACAAATGTAACTCTGCAGTTTTTTGGGGAAAATCGAGTCTATTTTGTTCATAAATCGCAGTCACTTAATTTGAAATCAAAAGGGAAATTCACCCCAAAATCTGTACCTTGTCGTCATGGTAACATAATCTGCGCTTGCCTTTGGCCCAGTAGTATGTCAGGCAGGATGCACATGGCAGGGGTCACCTCTTCAAATTTTTTATTTCAGCAAGACAAGAAACAGTGCGTGGCAAGTACGCTATTAGTTTTAATCCTCATTCTCTGGCACACATGCAAACACATGGAGAAAAAAAATTAAACATTTTATAAATCCTAGCTAAAATTCACAGAACTCGCTTCCATTGACTGTTTCCACAATACAGTGAAACTCCTCTACAACGAAACCTACATGGGCGAAAATACCCCCGAGTGTGAAAAAATCTTCATGCATTAACACCATTCCCACTCTCCTGGTCCCCATACAACGAAAACAACCCAGAGATTCACTACAACAAAGTCTTATGTGTGTGTGTGTGTATGTGTGTGTGTGTGTGTTTACATCTGAGATCAAATTTGCTACAGTGAAAAACCCCCTGTTGTGAAAAATGTCTTGCTGCAAACATGATTTCGTTGTAGAGGAGTTTCACTGTATTTGATTTCCTTTGAATGATAACAATCGCCGTCGTCATCATAACAAACGATGAAGACACAGCTTCCTGCGACTACATCGGCTTTGTGTTGAATTAAACAGGCCTAGAATTGTGAGTAAATTGAGAGAAGATTATTATTATATCAGTATTTTTTGTTGATGCTGTGCCGTGGGATTTTTCTTTTGGAAAAAATGTACCTTGGCAGAGTAAAAGTTGCTCTGCTCTTTTGCAGGTGCTGCATCATCCACAGAAAAGTGAAGACAACTAGACGCCTCAGTTTTCACAGTTTTGTATATAAAAGCCCTTTGTGGAAGTACGGTGTGTTCTCTGTTAAGTACGCTGTTTAATTTTCAACTGGAATGTTCTACTTTTAGAGGAGTCTTTTTGGAGCATAAACTAACAATGCAGTGTGAATGTGAGCAGCCGTGAGCTAATAAGTTGCTATTTTCCAATGAGCAAAGCAGGATTACTAGTTTAAGAAAGTGGCTTTTAAAATCAGCACTGGATCAGTGGACATGGCCTATACACACGTATGTTTGGTTAAAAAAAAAAAAAAAAAAAAACATGCAGCAGAATCCTCACTTTACAAGAGTTTTGTGTTTTTTGTAATTCCTATTTGTTGTGTTCAGTACGCAGACGAGTTTCGCGAATTGTAGTTTCATTTGGAGACTGTCACCGGCAAAAACGACAAGAACCGGGGTGTAGGAATTCCACTCTAGATACTTTTCCCTGACAAGGCTGCAGGGCTCTCCCCTGGGTCCTCTTCTTCTTTAACAGTTGCATAAAAACATCAAATAAAACCATGAAAAGTGTTTTATTTTTTTATATTTTTATTTTATTGATTTATTTTTTTATTGGACTTGGAATATTCATCTCCTCTGCTTTCCAACGGTCAACTATATTGCAAGAATGCTTTGTTTACAACAGAGGAATAATCTGGCAATCACATATTTTGCCAAATTTTTGTTTTGTTGGACCAACGTGGATAGTTCAAGTTCTGAGCTGCCTATCCGGCCAATTGCTTTTCTCAAAGCTCCATTTTTGCTTTGTTTATCACCGCTGTAATCAATTGGGCCGGCTAACAGACGAGCAAACAATTCCTGTTCCCAGCTCACATTGTTTCTTTTTCACGAGGACCTTTTTCTGAAGGCCTTGCGGTCCTAATAAAAAACAATACGCAAGGCAGACTTGCAGTACAATTTACGCAGTTTCACACGAGCCTGAACATCTCTGGAACAAACAGGGCCACAGATGGTGCGGTGACACACCAGCTGGGAGACTCCCAAGGTTAGGGGTGTTGCCTTGCTCGGACTCCATCTTGTGTTTACTCGCTCACCGGTTTCACCACACAGAGAGCTCAAGACAGAGAATTCACGAGCTTTGCAAACAACACCTACTGGAACCTACTTAAGACGTACATCACCCAACAGGATGCCTCTTTGTTGTTTTAGGGTGTTTCGACATTTATTCAAATGTATTATGGAAGCAGGGCACATTTTATTCGTGTCTGCAATTATATAACATCACGACTTTCAAAACAACGTTACCGCTGAGACAAATTCCTTTTGTACTTCGGAATTATATTGAACAACACTTGAGTACTCAACTCAAGTGTATCTATAGAACACTTTAAAACAACCCACACTGTATACAAAGTCCTGTACATGGAGCAAATATATCTACAACAATAAACAATAAAAACAATAAATTAATAACGAAGATAGTAGAAAGCACAAAAACAGTCAAACAAGAAGCAGCAGCATTTTGGACCAACTGGAGATGCTTAATGGAGGATTGGCTGACTCCAAAGTAAAGTGCATGACAGTAATCCAGCCGGGATGTGACGAAGGCATGAATTCCTGTTTCAAAGTGCTCATGAGAAAGGACAGTACGATCCAATGCCATACAAGTAAGAAGCAGAAGTCATTAATAAGTTGAATAATTCTTATTAGGAACAACACACAAAGACATGGGAGAATACAAAATAGTTTCCACTACAGTGGACAGCTTATCACGTTATCAAGTTACATGGTGCACGAAAGGGTTAAATACACATTTTCTACAGCCATGCAAGTGACATTTTGGTACAAAGTACATTAAATATTTAAAGGAGACATTATGTAAATTCTCACAATTCAAAACAGCTCCCAGGTGTCTTAGTAAAAGGTCTCTGACATTTAGTTCATCAGTTGGAAGCCATGGATCAAAAATATACAAACCACCCATCTATCCATCCATCCGTTTGAACAAACTACTCCACATTATTTCGGTTTTAAATAAAGCTAAACATGTACTGGGAAAAGAGCAATATGGACCATGCACAAAGTCAGTGGAAAAATTGCAGTGGAATCTGTCCGCTCGATCAACACAACCTCCACGTCGACATTCCTACGGGAAGATTTCTTGGCAAAATGAATTAGACAGAGACAAGCTTATGTTTTCTCACTCCTATAAATGTTTGTCATCTCGCCAAGTGGCTGTCGCTTCACGTTAGCCCATTCCAACGCGAGAGCGGCATCTGTGATTATTTTACTCTTGGCGAGATAGTCAGTTAGCACATTTCCTGAAATGTCAAACAATTCCTTTTCGGTATTCAGTTGGGAACATCTGCATTGTTGTAAATCCGAATTTGGAGAAGTTTTAAATCCTTGGGCCATACTTGTGCTGATATTAACCATTTCATGCACCCTGTAACCTGATAACATGATAAGCTGTCCACTGTAGTAGCCGTTGTGCCTGAAAAAGTTAAAATCCTTACAGAGCAACAACCCCAACTTTTTTTTCGATCTTGTCGAATATTGTATGCAATGCCTTTTCTTTGACGTATCAAATCATTTCTATCTTATACTGGTTGAGTTGAATTAGATTGTGTTTTTTTTAGCGCTCTGTATGAAAAAAAAATAGACTTCTGATGTATCTGCTAGGCCCCATCGTATCTGTGATCCAATCTGGCTGCCACTTGCTGCTGGAGCTGATTGACGAGAACTCCGGGCAGCTATTCAAATTCCAAATAAGACTCAAAACAGTAATTCTTCTGCTTATTTTGTTTGTAGTTATCGGAAAAAAACGGCATCAAGAATCGACATTACGGTATGTCAATGTGCAACGGGAGAATGTAGCAGATTGGATTTTTATGCAAGAACGGTTGATGAAAGGAGCAAAGCTTTTCCGACAAAGCTAAGACTTTGGAAAAACTTGGAAAGGCGAATACGAGAACTTACTTCCATCCCACAAGGGTTTCTGGTGAACTCAGTTGACACGTCGAAAACCTGAGAGCAAATTCTGTTGTGCTTTGTCAATATTTCAAAATAAGGAATCGTTTTTCAATCAACGTGTAGTGTGCAAATGGAATATGGATGAGCATGAACCAATTCATCGGTCATTAAGAGTTCTGTGGATTATTTGGGTTTAACCCTTTCATGCACCCTATAACCTGATAACATAATAAGGTGTCCATAGTAACTGCTGTCCCTGAAAGGGTTAATGGGATTCATAGAGGCACTCATGAGCCACGAAGTATGATTCGCTGTTATTTGGTAAATCAGGCCAACTCTTTCGTAACAGTAAGGCACTCACTAACAGACACAGCTGTTGAGCAGATAACAAAACATATTTTTAAAGTCATACTTGTTGGGGGAGCAGGCCCACAAGATACGCAAGTGTTGATAAGTGGAATTTTTTAAAACCGATGTAGCCATTTTCCATAACACTAGTCAACTGCAAATTTTAATCATGGATGGCACAATGCGTCCCTAAACCTATTTCTAAAATGTCTTTTTTTTCCCTCCTAGCATATCAGGTTTTTGAGATATTTTTGTTTTCAATTGTGACTTATCAAAAAATTGCGCAACACATATTTTTTTACCATGTGTTGTAATTTTGCTGAACCGATGCCGTGAACGTGACTATAAGACATTACATTTGTGTCTTCTTCTTCTTCTTATTATTATTACAAAAACCTGTTGAAGAAAGCGGCAGAATCAGAAGAAGCACCCAAAAAATAAATAAATACATAAAATCTCAAAAAGTTTACTTGCATCCACGATTAAAACAAATAATGAAAAATTGTTGACCAGTGTCATAAATCCACTTTCAAATGTTCACTTCTCCGGTGTAGATGAGGTGAGAAAGGAACCGTTGAATAAGAACAGCCCTGAATTCATCAAAGGGAATGAGGTTAACACCTGCATGCAATTTGGGATTTTGGCACGTGTGCGAGCCAAACACATCGCCACGTGACTGGGAACCATGACTGCAAATCTGCGAGCTGCGCACTTGATTAAAAATACATGACCATGAGCGAAGATAAAAAGGATCTAAAAGGCTCGACCCGAGCCTGTGTTATCCACCGATAAACCCCAACGCTGAGAGACTTAAATGAATACAGGCTGCTCCGTGTTTGGCCAGGATAGAACTTTAGTCATTCGCAGCTTTCAAGTGCTGCCAAATCATTTTAGTTGGGGGATCATCCATTCTGCTCTATTCTTATTCCGCAGGCTGACAATCGTTCAGGTTTAAAAGCCCCCCCACCCCATGGAGTCATAATCCATATTTCATTGCTCTCACAAGCCTAAAAAGAGACAGCTTTGTTGCTAGTGCTTGCTTTCTCTACCCTCTCACTCCTTCCCTTGGTGTCTGTTTGTTTTCGTTTGCAGGCACATTTGAAGGTTAGCGTACCGAGAGAGTGTAGCACACACTTCAACGGGTTTAAAAATAGACCTTGTGGGGTGTCTGTGTCATCCTGGGAGAATCCTTACCTCTCTGCAACAACTCGAACAACCCCCCCGACAACCCAACCCGCCCACCTGCCACCGTGGGATATGCAAATACGTACGGCAGAGGGAACAATTCTTCCCTCGCACCTGCTGACGTAGGATGAGTAGGGTGCAGTGTGCATTAAAACAAAAAAATACATTACTAACATGCACAGAGACACATAATTTTTTTTTTTTTTTTCCCTCTACACCCCTCGCAATGGACTTGGAACCAGTCCGAACACGTGACGAGGCACGGATACAAACCGGAAGCTGCCCCGCTGCAACGCGGCGCTGTAACCTCAAGGAGAGATGCTTGAAAAGCAGGCATAGCAGTCAGGCAGAAACTGACAGAGACAAAGCAGGAAGATACTGTACGAAGATGTTTTCACAAATGCATTTCAGGAAAATCTTATTGCCATGACAACCATTTCCTTGAGTTTTTCTTACACTGGTAAACTGGTTGAAGCAGAAAGTCAGTGATTCACCGACGAGAAATAGTTGATATTTTCCTTGATTGGAGTCATGTTGTTGAGCCTCTTTGTGATCTGGATTTTCTGGCGCTTCTCACAGGAAATAATGGTGTCAAGATGCATTAGAGGCTGCTTTGAACTGTCATGGGGTTTTCTTTTTTTTTTCTTCCCCTCCACTGTTTCCATTAGCCTGAAAACAAATATTTAACGACGGTGTCAGGCTGCATTTGACAGCAGCAGTCGATCCACATCTGCGGTCTGATAACAAACACTGAAATGCAAATATGTGTCTTGCGCATTCACAGAAAATAAAATCATGATGGAAAGATGTGCGGCATTTGGACAATTTCCTGAAGTGACTTCTTAGTTTTGTTTGTAAACTAAGCATATTTACATTCGAAATTCCAGCAAATGGTAAAAAGATCAGGTTCATGCTTTCATTATAGCCTTTGGGATGTTTTTTTTTTTTTTTTTTTTACACTCTCACTTTGAGGATTAGTGACCCCCAAGACCCTGCAGCAGCATGGATCTTGTATGTAAAGACCATCGGTCCCCAATCCCTGGGCTGCGGACCGGTGGCGGGCCATGGGTCATTTGGTAGTATAAAGAGTTTAAGAATAAAGAGCTTACATTACTTGTGTTTTATTCATTTTGGAATCTGAAAGATGTTTTATTTTGAAAAATGAACGGATTCTGTTACATCCGTTTAGAGTATGTCACTCTTGATGCGCTTCTCAGTCACGTGATAGGTCACCGCTAAAATGAAACCCAGGAGCTAGCAAAATGAGTAAAAAACGTCTTTGAAAAGTTTCTTTGGGAAGGGGAAAAGGCCCAGCCAGGAGACAGAAGAGGCGCCTCTGACTTTCAAGAAAAAGAAGGCTACATTTAATTGACAGCATCAGGATTTCCAACTTAAAATATGGATTTATCAATGGGAGATTCCCACGCACCAAGCCCATTATGCATAATATGTGGCGATGGTGAGTCGTATTTTTCATGCACTTTGTATTTGCGGTGTATCTTATTTTCAAGGTGCGTTTAAACGTTACCACAGCGACCAGAAAGTGTTGCGGCCAGATAGGACGTTCCTTGTGTAATGATTAGTGTTTAAAATTATGTTTCGAAAATACCACAGTATTAAATACCATATGACCGCATCTTTGTTGTAAGTCGATTGATATTTCTTTCTTTCTTTCTTCTCTTTCATGTTAATGAGAATTCAAAGTTACTTCCAGCAGTTTATCGACAAATGATGCTATTTGCAGTGTGGCAGAGAATTTTACAAATGTACCGTATTTTCCGCACTATAAGGCGCACCTAAAAGCATTCAATTTTCTCAAGAGCCGACAGTGCGATTTATAATCCGATGCGCCTTATATATGGATCAATATTCTGATTTCTTGGGCGTAGTATCTTAAATGTTCTGGAAAGCGCTATATAAATAAAGCTGGATTGTATTGTATTTCTTTTAGTGTAGCTCCATCTAGTGGATGCATAATGCAACCCAGCCACTATTGTAGCTAATATTCTACGCGTTTTTATGATCCGGCGTGCCCTATGTATGAAACCAGTTTCAAAATAGGCCATTCATTGAAGGTGCGCCTTAAAATCCGAAGCGCCTTCCAGTACGGAAAA
>NW_017805781.1:523991-545477 GCF_001891065.2 Hippocampus comes | reverse complement strand
GTTAGTTAGTTAGTTAGTTAGTTAATTGTTTATTGAACATACAATACAACAACAATTGACAAAAGGCAAACAAAATTACAAAAGGAGAAATAAAAATAAAAAGTAAATAAAACAAACATCATCACCGTTATATGCTCAAAGGAGTAGGAAGAAGTATACAACTTATCTAGTCCTACCCCTTGTTGTGTAATAATATAAATAGATCATTTTTCAATGCAAAAGAAAAGGAAGAGATCTACATCTCATCAAGTACTTATGTGTACTGTACTTATCTATTTATACACCTTTCTATATATATATATATATATATATATATATAATGAGGTTTATGTGACTTTTGTGTCTACCTTTCATATGCCTTTGGAGTATTCAGTAGGGCTAACAAACTACAGTATTCATTAGGCCAATCACTTGCTGGGTTATGGGAACTGAATTGGTTGCCCTAATAAAAAAGTGCATCCAGCTCTCCAGCTCCCCTTGGCACTGGAGAGCCTTTAGCATAATTCAGATGATTGTTTTAGGCCATAACTTGGCTTTTTTATAATTTTTTTTTTTTTTACTTAGTCACATTGCTCTCATTTCTTTTCCAGGAGCAGGAAATCTCTGGAATGAAAATAAACAAACAAAAAAAAAAACAAACAAACAGTGGGCTCGCTGCCAACTCAGCCGAATGGCATCCACCTAATTTTAAAAACTTGCCAGTGAACATCTATTTCAAAGTTGATTAAATGGCTCAGTCTAACAGGCAACTATTTCAGATCCAAGATGAAAGATGTGCTGTATATTCTCACCCAGCCTGATTTGTTCTGCTTACACGAATTATTAAAAAGAAGCATGTCTGTAATAGAAAGCAGAGTTGATATGTACCTTGTGTGCATGGGAGCACTTGAGATATTATCCACAAATATTTTATCCTAGTTTTTCCTAGATTTAATGCTTGGCTGTGTAATTTAATCTCCGCAATTCCCTGCTGCTCTTTCCTATCAAACCTTTCCTCTCATAATTGGAAAATCCAGGCACCGCTTTCCTCTCTAATCGCTTCTTCTGTGAGTGGGTTTTTGGTTCCCCTGCACCGTCGAGATAAGGCTACAGTCAAGCAAAAAATAACTTTCAATTGTAATTCAATTGTAATGTAAAAAAATATGGACACTACAGGACAGCTGGTAAAAAGACCCCTTCAACCAATCAGGTTTCAAGTTGCTGTTTTTGTTGACTCTGCAAGGAAAGTGCTTTTGAGTATGACCCAAATAAGCCATGTCAAGAATGTAACCTCTACAAATGCTCCAATTAAGGCTTCCATTATGACCTGACAAAATTGGCTGTTGTTTATGTCATGGTTCACATAACATCCGTGACACCGATTTCCACTCAAGAGCCCAATCACAGACTCTTGAGAGTGGGGCAGAGGTTCACCTTGTCAACCCTCCAGTCTTTGGTTTAGCCTTGATGACTGCTGCTCACGGACGCATACTATTCAGTCTGACGGCACTTCAAGCATATTCTCACGAGGGTGCTCATAAAGTCTTCGGAAAGTATGGAAAAATCAGGCACGGCGCTTGGCATATGCTCATCACGCACTGCGCGTACGGCACCAACAGCCTGGGCACCCAAAAAAAACAAGAAGGTCATCTCTCTCTCACTCTCTCTCTCTCTCTCCCCCTTCAAGGCCAAGTGAAAGTTTCAGATGATCAATTATGTTTATTTGTTAATAGTACAGTGGTACCTGTGCTTACAAAATTAATTGGTTCAGGAAGAAATTTCTTAACTTGAAAATTTTGTAAGTAGAGACGCGTTTTCCATGTAAATGCCCTAATCCGTTCTAAGGCCCCCAAAATTCAGACATAAATGTTTTCTGAAGCATAAAAATGCATCGAAATATGTAACAAATACATGTTACAATTAGATCATTGCGCAATAAAATAGAGTTGTGCATCATATAAAAAACAAAGAACAGAATGCAACCGCAGTCAATTTTGTAGCTTCTATTCATAATGCTGTGTGCCCAATATCTGAAAACAGATTAAAAATAGGCCATTCATTGAAGATGCGCCTTATAATCCGAATCACCGTATAGTGCAGAAAATACGGTACTTAAGGACTGCCAAACTGCCTGGTCATTGTTGGATGATTGACCTTGCTCGTTTTTGTGCTTCAAGTGTAATTTTCCAGACCTCACGGTACTATTCATAGTCGCTCTCATTTTGTTCATAGATCTTTGTAAGTAATTTTGTTCTTCCATTATTGCTCTTGATTATTGTTTTTGTGTTATTGGACTTTTGATATTTCGTTTGTGGATTTGTGTTCTATCGAAGCTTGCCTCCTTGTGATCAGCGATTTCAGTTTTGACTTTCACGTGATTTTCTTTAAGACAGGGTGCCCAAACCAACCTCCCACGATCGACCCGTAACCGCGCAAGCGCACGAACATACGCACGCACGCACGCCATGATGAGCAACAGCCTGACACGCAATTGCAGACTGCTGAGCGCGAACAACTTCCGCCACCATCGGTTAAAGATTTACTTGCTTTATTTTATTGTATTTTTTTTAATACTTTTTGTGAAAATGAGACTGATAGAATGATTAGGGTACAGTGTACATTAACACAAAAAAATATATTATTAACTTGCACAAAGACACACAAATGGTTGGTTGCTTTTTTTCTCCTCTACACCCCTTGTGATCGACTTGGGACCAATTCGCGATCTATCGGTGGATCGCCATTGATGTCATGGGCACCCCTGCTTTAAGAGGTATTTTTGTTTTCGTGATTTGACTGACTCTGCATTTTTGGAATCCAAAAACGTTATTCAGTTCAGTCTGAACCTGACAAATATCCTTTCGACTCTAAACACTTATGATGTCATTTAGGATAATATGACTTCTGTGTTTTTGCTCTTGTTTGTTTCAGAAACCACAGTGAAATTCAATCATAAGGCCATTTGTTCTCCCCAAACTATACTGTATATATTCCTGCTGGTTACTTATCGCCCGTTTAGACCTTGCCTAAAACAGACAGTTTGGACATTGGCCTATATTGCAGGTATTGATCGGCACCGCCTTTCGTTAAAGGAGTGACAGATGCTGACTTTCAAATGTCAGGTATTATCCCAGGTTTGACAGTCAGACATGCATGTTTCAAAGGTTCTGCAATCTATTGCAGAAATGATCAAAACATTAAAAAGTAGGGATCCAATCCAGAATCAGGTGATTTATTGTTGTTTAACTTTGATAAGAGCGTCATAAACAGTGCCTCCTAATAAGTAGTGAAGGCAGGATCAAAATCGAAACTTAAACCCCCCTGGACGAACTGTAATCCTGTTAAATTAACTCTGGTGGTATTTCTTACAAGTCATAAGAGAGAAAATGCTGGTTTGAAGAGTCGGGTATACTTTTTCTTTTTGTAATAATCTCATCATTCAGATTTACTGTGTTCGGTAGCAAAAATGTCCTTTGAGCCCGAAGGCAATGATTTCATCTTCTTCGCAGAATTTAGAAGGATTGCCCTTGCTATCGTAAATTTCATGAAGACAAAATATCTGCTTCAGCTTCATATATCTGAGAGACACACTTATTTCTCAGCGACCAAAAATGTTCATCGAAATATGTAACAAATACATGTTACAATTAGATCATTGCGCAATAAAATAGAGTTGTGCATCATATAAAAAACAAAGAACAGAGTAAAGAATAAAAATGGTCATTTAACTTTGAACTGCGCCCTTGTCGTTTTTTTGCCCTCTTTACTTTGTTCCTCTCAGAAGTGTTTTTTGCCTGGCGTTTTGTAAAGAACTGATCCAAGGATGTTTGCTTTTGTCGGCTTTTGACAATCCTTCGAAAATATCCAAGGCAAATATCAGCATAGTGAGCGATCGCCCGACTGGTGAACACTTTTTTCTGGGTGATTCACATTTACGTAAAACTATCGGAACACCTCATGGCCCCAGGGGCGAATGACGAGGACGCTGCACAGACACATATCTATCTATATACGCACATACGGTAGAGTTCAGTCTTAGGGATGCCAGGAAGATGCCAGGTAATAGCCAATGGCAGAGCAGCTATAAGTATGGTGTGTGCAGGAAACTCGGAGCGACGAGTTGCAGACCATACTGTATTTTTACCTTCAGTATCTTGAAATTTCTTTCGGAACAAGAGGCAATATTTTCCTGTTAAGGCGTTTCGTAACTTGCAAATTTCGTATGAAGAGACATCCGTAAGTAGAAGTACCACTGTACCAGGTGTCCTCTGTTTCTGGACACATCATAGTCTCTCACTTACCAATGGCATTGAAAATAGTCAACATTTGTCTTCAATAAACGCTTCTAGTCCCTAAATGTAAAACACTCAAATGAAAATCACTCTGTATGACGTAGCGCAGGGGTGGCCAACCAGTCAGAGACTAAGCGCTAATTTTTTTACTGTGTTACTGCAGAGTCACATCATGCACATGAGCACACATAAACATCACTGAATCCCTTCCACACACACACACACACAAACACACACATTGTGTTCAGGAAACTCGGAGCTGCTAACAGCATCCCATACTGTATTTTTACCTTTCATATCTTGAAATTTGTTTGGTAACACGAGGCAATATTTTCCTGTTGAGGTGTTTCGTAACTTGAAAATTTCGTATGAAGAGACGTTCGTAAGTAGAGGTACCACTGAAGTGGCATTTATTCTGTTTTAATTTAAAATAATTTATTTTTATTAATTTGAGTATATGGTGCCATTCATAGTGTTTGTGTGATTATTTATCTCTTATTTTTGGAAACATTGATTTTTGACAAGTTATATTACATAAAACTAAACTGACAAATACTCCCTGCGATTGGCTGGCAACCGGTTCAGGGTGTCCCCCGCCTGCTGCCCGAAGACAGCTGGGATAGGCTCCCGCACCCCCCGTGACCTTGTGAGGATAAAGCGGATCAGAAAATGGATGGATGGATGACAAATACTCTGATATCGTTCATTTCTGTCAGGGGTGGTGCGAGGGGAGTGGCTAGCGCCGGCCCTGGGAAAAGTAGTAGGACTTGCTCGTGATTGGCTGGTGGCCAGTCTAGTGTGTTCCTGGCTTTTTGCCCGAAAGACTGCTTGTATGGGTTCCAGCACATCTGGAAAATAAGCGGCCTTGAAAACGGATGGATGGATACATCCGAAATGCCTTCCAGAAGGATGAAAAAGCATTTGCCCATGATAATGACGGCAATCCGTTTTTGAAACCGGTGTCAAAGGTGAGCCAACAAAAAAAAAAGACTTCATTTTGTGAGAGAAATACGACGAGGCACGAAATCAAGAACGACTCCGTAAATGGCACGGTGAGGAAACCAGTGATCACTATTCGTTGTCTGTTTGAGTTCTTGTCACGGCTGACGGAAGATGTGATGAGATATGTACACAATGAACAGATGGGATGCGTACTAACTTCCATCTGCTCTCCCTCATGCTCGGATTCCGATTCTTTTTTTTTCCTTTTCCAAAAGGGAGCATGCGAGGTGAGTTTTATAGCACATCGGGCTTGGACTTTACAGAACCACTCTTTGTTGGTCCATGCTGAGGTGACATCATCACGCCCCAACAGCCATGTTTCACTTATGGTTGATCTTAAAATAGATGCCGAGGGGGACCGGTGTCGTGTGTGGAGACCGCGCCGCACTCCGGGACAGTCATCTCCCGTGGGTTTTAATATTTCACTCGCTGGGAATAAATGGCATTGGGATGCGTGACAAGGTTTTTGCTGTGGAACCTCAAGTCGGAATGAGAAGAATTGACGTCTGTGCTGATTGCAGGATTCCTCAAGGGCAAGTGCTGTGGGGAAATATGTCGAGCGGACAAACAGCAGTTTCAGATCAGCACCCTTGGGTCAATACTACTTAATGTCAGTCCACCTCTAAAAGAGCAGTATTTACCCATTTGATGAGGGTTTATACCTTTAAAAAAACAGTACAAAAGGGGGAAAAAAAAGACACTAATCCTAGGCTTCATATATATATATCTATATATATATAGATATATCTATATCTATCTATCTATCTATATATATATCTATCTATCTATCTATATATATATATATTAGGGTGGTCCATTTTGGAAAAGTTTGTCGGATTCGTCGGGCCGGGTCGGAAATCTTGTCGATACTATGACACAAGGATGTGTGCAAAATTTTATTCCGATCGGATAATTTTATCCCGTCCCGCAGAGCGACCAAAGTTTCCCCTATGGAAAGAATGTTACGGGGCTGAATGGTAGTTTTGTTGTGTGCAGCGGGGCTAAATTAACCTCAAAAAATTACCTTTGGGTTTACACTATGTTTTGTTTTACTTTGGCCTTATTCCTCCCACAAAAACCCGGGTTTTTTTTTCTTTAAATTGTGGAAAACATTTATTAACAGGGTTTAACGTTTTGTTTTTTTGTTTGTTTTGTTTTTTTGTAGAACAGTTAAGAACTATAATACGTTACTTATTGACCTGCATAAAACGTAATGTGATGGAAATACGGTACATACATATATGACGTATATCAGGGGTGCCCAAGCTTTTTGGACCGAAGATCTACTTTTCGATCAATCACCCTACATACGCACGCAGTTATACACGCGTGCCATGATGAGCGACAGCCATACGATGTACGAAACAGAAAAATAAAGTAAACACAACAGTTTAGTGGGAGACTTGACGCGCAGGCATGCGACGCACTTTTGCAACCTGTTAATTATCGTAGCTCAAGCGTACTGTTTTAAAATGTTTCCTTCGGCTCGACAGATTGAATCGGATTCTCTGATCGCAAGCTGCAATTGCAGACTAACAACTTCCGGTGACGCACATCACCCTCCACCGTAAGTTAAAGGTGACCTGCTTTGTTTTATTTTATTTTTCAAAATCTTTTTGGGAAAGTGAGACTGATAGGATGAGTAGGGTGCAGTGTGCATTAAAACAAAAAATACATTACTAACATGTACAGAGACACAATTTATTTATTTTTTTCCTCTACACCCCTCGCAATGGACTTGGAACCAGTCTACGAGCTACTGGTCGATCGACGTACGGGGACTGTCTGTCAAAACAAATCGCTGATGCACGTCGTCATGTGTGAACATATTGTACATTTTTTAAAAGCTGAGTTTCTGGAGATTTAAATGGTACCCTACATGTCATAATTGTCAAATTTGAACCGAAGCTTGTGGAGACTTCAGCTTTGATCCTGTAGTGTTTTCAAGTCCTAATCAACATTCTCAATCCATTTTCAAGGCAGAGTTATTGTGAAAAGGAAATTAGACGAACGTATGATTCACCTTTTTCTTCTGTTTTCAAACATTCATAGTTCCGCTACAGGAGCACTTACACAAATTCTTACTGTATGGGAGAAATATTCATCATGTGACATTTTGAAAATTTCAAAAAGTGACCAAAACTATGCTGATACTCCAAATGGTTCAAGAATAGCTAAAAACTGACTTTGGGTACACTCTTCCACAGGCGTTTTCTGCAAAGTTACCCTCAGTTTAAGGGGTTAAACTAGTTTTCCAATGGAGAAAAAAAAAAGTAAGAAAAATGGGAAGTTAAGCAGAATCCCGTACCGGAATGTGTTAACCTTCCAGGTTTGATTTTTGAGCGATATTGGATCAATGTGGTCACACCAAACAGCCTGAGGCTTGGATTCACAAAGATTTTTGATTTATCACACGCACCTACAGTGTGTTTAGATTACACGAGGAACAGCCCAAATGAAGTTGACACTCAGTCGACTCTCATCAGATACACTCCACTCGAATCCTTTTTCTCGCTAAACAATGGCATTGTCGTCCACATTCTTTTGAGGGAACGATTTCCTTTGATAGCTCCATTCCTAAAAGCAACATGTTATCCTCTGTTATCCTCCGCCGTTTTTACTCCAATGAGGAACGCCGTTTTGCTACTTTGAAGACACGATGGTGCTAATTTATTAGCTAACACGCAACTGTCACGCCATATCGCTTCGTGTGAACTGCATACAGACAAGGAATGTTACATTGAGTGCATGTTTTGCATTGATGTCTCTTTAACAACGACAGTACATGAGCAGCTTAGTAGGTCATTCAATGCCAAAAGGGTGTCATGATCGCTGGCTGGACTCACATTGAATCTCATAATGTCAGAGAACACTATGTTCCCAGGATACTTTTTCTGTAACCACAACATAACAAAGTAACCACATTGTCGTTTGTTATTAGTGGAACACAATGAAAATACAGGCAGCAAGTAAGATGACCTAATAAAAAGTCAAGTCAAATCAAATCAAATCAGACCTGATGTAATCAGTCATTTTTATTTTCTTTTTCTTTTTTTTCCAAATGTAATCTAGACTTCTGTGAAATAATTGGCAAGATTTGATGTTGTTTCATTTTCCTTTTTGAAGTGGACACCTACAGCGTGGTGTGTGGTGGACCGGTGCGCTGATGAAACTAACACACCAAATCAATTCTTTGTTCTCACTTTCGTTTACCATTATTGAAACAGAAATAGTCCCATTGAGATTCGGATTCTTTTACAAGGGGATCTTGGCCAAGAGACGACCACAATAGCCTCACATAAAATCCAAACAAAATGCAAATCACATCAATGCATTATATCACAGATGTCAAAGTCAAGGCCCGGGGGCCAGATTGGGCCCGCCGCGTCATTTTATGTGGGCCAGGAAAGCAAATCATCTGGGTCACCTTCCCTGATCCTCGCTTGAATCTGTACCAAAATCTCAACAATTTGTCATACGTAATAAATAACGGTGACATTTTGCAATAATTTTGTGATCCTGTTTACAGTTACTTGAGCAATAATTGAACAAACACTTGATTGATTTCAAAACTAGTGACCCATTATTGTCCGTACGATGTGATCATTAAACACTTATTCGGCTTCGCTATCTTAACGGCCCTCCGAGGGAAGACGTAACTTCAAAGTGGAGTGCGACAAAAATGACTTTGACACCCCCTGCATTATTGAGTTTTACCATAATCATCATCACCAGTAAGAGGACATTAGCATTGAGTATTCAAATACTACTTAGTTTGAGTTTTAAACGGCACCTTGTCAGATAATACAATTTTAGATGACACTGTAATTTACACCTGCGGACGAGGGTGCAAATGCTTTCAATGTTCGTTGTCTTTTTTCATGTTATATTGAACCTAACCCGGCCGTCATCTGAGTTTTCAAAGATGGCGCCGTTGAGTTAGCAGTCTGTTCGCACAGCTTTGCTAACCCGTTACCGTATTTTCCGCACCAAAAGGCGCACCGGATTATGAGGCGCACCTTCAATGAATGGGCTATTTTTAATTTTTTATCATATATTGGACGCAATGGATTATAAGGTGCAATCTACAATGCATCCACTAGGTGTCGCTACGCTCCTTCCGTTCGACTCGAGAGGCGTTCATGACTGCCTCCGAAAAACGTAAATTAACATTACTTCAATGAAACTATGAAAATTGACAAGAATGCATCAAAACAGAAAATCAAACGAGGAAATCACGAAATAAATTCTATAGCCCCCCCTTGGCATTTCCTTAAGCGTAGCCCCAACAGAACGATCAGATGTCAGTTACATGTAGGAGACTGGACTGTCTCAGAAGTTTTTGTTAATTATTCTTTTGTTGTGTATTCACAAACAAGGAAATCACAAAATAAATTCTGAAGGGGGGGCTATATAATTTATTTTGTGATTTCCTCGCTAGATATTCACTTTTGATGCATTATTTTCAATTTTCGTAGTTTCATTGAAGGAATCGTTAATTCACGTTTTTCCGAGGCGGTCATGAACGCCTCTCGAGTCGAACGGAAGAAGAGAAGGCACGGAAACCGACAAAGGCGTACCCGTATTTGTTGAGACTGTGAAAACCATTAATAAAGTGTGTGTTTTAAAAAACAACAACACCACAGCTCTCCTTTTTTCGGAGCTGCAACACAAAGTCATTTAATAAATCGGTGACATAGTTCACTGAATCAACAGCAAGTTATAACATTGTAAGCATGTCTCCAGCAAGGAGCCATTTTGGGGTTGACATATTCCTGTAATGACCATACACAAGGCGCACTGGATTTTAAGGCGCGCTGTGAGCTTTTAAGAAAATATAAGACTTTTTGGTGCGCCTTATGGTGCAGAAAATACGGTAATATGTACTTTTCCGTCGTTTAGGTTGGTGGTGGGTAGGGGTGGGGTTAATGAATGTTTATTGTTCATCTTGTCAACCTGTTGTTCACTGTTTTCAACGTTTTTTGCCATGACATTTTTTGGTGGAGGCTATCAGTGCTTCATGTTTTGCGCCTTCAGAGGCAGCATCATTAGGACGGCACAGTTTTTATCGAGTGAAAAATATTTCCTCTACTAGACTCTGTCTACGATGCCACAAATCCAAGGAACTGCGACCGCGAGGAGCTAATACAGCATATGGGGAGCTGCGGCGGCATGGCGTGGCGCTGCAGAGAAACGGCACTAAAAATGTAGAAAAGTGAAACCAGAGTGACAACTATAAATAGGACCGAAGATTTGAAGCAATCATTTTTGTATGTGTGCTGTTTGCCAGCAGGTGAAAGATCAACTGTTAGAAAATGACAGTTACTTGTTTACTTTCAAACTCGGTTCGTAAGAAAGGTGAGTGAGGTCATGCATGCCGCGATCCCGCTTTCTATGATCGGACAATGGAGACTTTATTCTTGCGTCGCTCTCATCGACCAACAGCTAAGCTTCAAGCAACATGTCCAACATGAAGGAATAAAGCTCTGCACCTCCTCTGTATGTGGGAGCTATGTTGTAGTCTGATTTAAAAGGAAGATTTGGTCACACATCCATCATGCAGTTCTGAGGACATCGATTCAAATCCAGCTACTGGCTATACTGTTTGGAGGTTGCATGTTCCTCAAAGTTCTTGATCAATAAAGTTGAGTGGACAAGGCATTTGAACAACCAGCTACACTGTTAGCAAGTGTTTGACAGATCCACACAGCACAATATTGTCATGTTTTGTCTTGATTGTGTGTCAGCTCCAGCTGGAGTGAAGGGGATTTCCCTCCAGCGGGCGCACCTGTGCCACGTTTTCCAATCAAGCCTTGCCATATTACCATATTCTCCGCACTATGAGGCGCACCGAAAAGCATTCAATTTACCCAAAAGCCGACAGTGCGCCCTATAATCCGATGCGCCTTATATCTTTATAGTCCCCATTGAGTTGTTTCCCTGTTGGTGTTCTGATGCCATCTATTGGTGATGATTAGCAGAAACAATTGTGACGTAAAAGGGTTCTGCCCGACACTAATTGACATGTGCATTTGCCAACACACACTCTAACAGACGACTACTACTTTGTGAGCTCCGCGCAAAAGCATAGTTAACTCCTGACTAAATGAAGGAAGAAGGAGACAAGCAAGACTCCGGAGGATATTTAGCCCCTGGTGGATGTGAGCCCACGAGGTTTGTGTGCCCTTTTGTTGAATCACTCGTCTTCATAACATTTGTCTGTCATTCATTGTTTTGTAATGCCATTTGTATTTATATTTTTCATGTCCGTGTTTGTGACCAGTTCTCATGGCTTTGTTACAGCTGGAGCGGTTGTGAAGGCTTTGCAAAAATAAAGCTGTTGTATTGTATTGTATTTCCTTTAGCGTACCACCATCTAGTGGATGCATAATGCAACCGCAGTCAATTTTGTAGCTTCTATTCATAATGCTGTGTGCCCAATATCTGAAAACAGTTTAAAAATAGGCCATTCATTGAAAATGCGCCTCATAATCCGAATCAACGTATAGTGCAGAAAATACGGTACTTAAGGACTGCCAAACTGCCTGGTCATTGTTGGATGATTGACCTTGCTCGTTTTTGTGCTTCAAGTGTAATTTTCCAGACCTCGCGGTACTATTCATAGTCGCTCTAATTTTGTTCATAGATCTTTTTAGTAATTTTGTTGTTCCATTATTGCTCTTGATTATTGTTTTTGTGTTATTGGACTTTTGATATTTCGTTTGTGGATTTGTGTTCTATTGAAGCTTGCCTTTGCGAGCACTTTTGGTTTCGCGCATTGCTTTTTTTCCCCCTGGCTCCTTGTGACCAGCGATTTCAGTTTAGACTTAAAAAGTGATTTTCTCTAAGATAGGGGTGCCCAAACCAACCTCCCGCGATCGACCCATTACCGCGCAAGCGCACGCACATACACACGCATGCCATATGGTCTTTAAATTTATTTCGTAACAAGAGGCAATATTTTGCTATTGAGACGTTTCGTAAATTGAAAATTTCGTAGGAAGAGATGTTCGTCAGTAGAGGTACCACCGTACCAGGAGCAGCCAAATTTTGCACAAGTAGCCATTTTGAATGACACTTTGTAATGTTGCATCTCCGAGACAAAAAGAGCAATGGTGTTGTCTTATCATACACTACTTTTTCAAAGCTCCCAAAAAATACAAGCACGTCGCTCTTCCACAATGTGCATCGTCAGTTCGATTTTCTGATCACAAGCTGCAATTGCAGACTGCTGGGCGCCCAACAACTTCCGGTGACGCAGATCACACGCCACCGTAGGTTAAATATTTACTTGCTTTATTTGATTGTATTTTTTGAATACTTTTGTGAAAATGAGACTGGTCGGATGATTAGGGTACAGTGTACATTAACACAAAAAAAAATATTACTAACTTGCACAAAGACACACAAATGGTTGGTTGTTTTTTTTTCTCCTCTACACCCCTTGCGATCGACTTGGGACCAATTCGCAATCTATCGGTGGATCGCCATCGATGTAATGGGTACCCCTGCTTTAAGAGGTATTTTTGTTTTCGTGCTTTGACTGACTCTGCATTTTTGGAATCCAAAAACATTATTCAGTTCAGTCTGAACCTGACAAATATCCTTTCGACTCTAAACACTTATGATGTCATTTAGGATAATATGACTTCTGTGTTTTTGCTCCTGTTTGTTTCAGAAACCACAGTGAAATTTAATCATAAGGCCATTTGTTCTCCCCAAACTACTGTATACCGTATATAGTCCTGCTGGTTACTTATCGCTCGTTTAGACCTTGGCTAAAACAGACAGTTTGGACATTGGCCTATATTGCAGGTATTGATCGGCACCGCCTTTCGTTAAAGGAGTGACAGATGCTGACTTTCAAATGTCAGGTATTATCCCAGGTTTGACAGTCAGACATGCATGTTTCAAAGGTTCTGCAATCTATTGCAGAAATGATCAAAACATTAAAAAGTAGGGATCCAATCCAGGATCAGGTGATTTATTGTTGTTTAACTTTGATAAAAGCGTCATAAACAGTGCCTCCTAATAAGTTATTTCTCAGCTACCTAAAACGTCGTCAGCCTGAGCTGTGTTATTTTTGGATTTCCTACAGTTAGACAAGCAAGATCTCTTTCATAAAATCTGTCAAACTGTTGCTCGGAAAACCAGTTGTTCCGCCTTACTTTAAGATTCCGGACGATACAAATTTCTGACTGTTACATAAAAGAAAGAAAAAAAAAAACAACTGTGTCTGAAATAAGTTGACACTGACAAACGTAAGAATAAATAAAAATAAATAAAACAAATGGACAATTTTTTTGGTGGCCCAACATAATTAGCCTATTTAAAAGTAAATAAATCTAAAACAATGAAACTGATCTGGACAAAAATGATGGTAGCCCTCATGATTTTTTTTTTTTTTTTGCACAGACTACAAATAAAAATATTCTGTATCTCTCCTTCAGATCTTGTCCAAACAGGTCTTTTTGACACATGTGCTTTTTATGAGCAAAATGCAGCAACTCTCACGTTTGAAGGGCACCTTCTTTCAGTTCCAGAGTTTGTTCTGAACCACTCATGGTTTGTTTTTGTTTTTTTGTTTTTTGTTTTTTTTTGCTGTGGGTTTACAGCCTCGGAACGCTTGTGCTTTTCGCGCCTGTAAGGGGCAGATTTTTTCACAGCCCCGTTTTGTTCAGCGGAGATGCCAGCGCTGTTGGAAAGTCTGCGTCGGTGCGGCTGGATGGATGGCTGCTTAAGTTGAGGATGAGGAGAGAGGACCATCGACGTGGATGCGTATTTGGACCTGAGAGTCGCCGCTTGGAATTGAAGCGGATCCAAATGGGACAAGAGAAGTAAAACAATCTCTTTTTTTTTTTCATCAATGGACGCTACAGCTTCTTGTGTTCTTTCAAACTTAGCTTCTTGCAAACGTGTGCACATTTTCAGCGTGACGTTTCTGATCCACTGGTGAAAGGACACTTTGATTCTCTCCTCTTTCTTCTAGAACTGCTTCAAACAACAAGGTGTATGATGGAATATGTTTATGATTGCATGGCTGTCCACATCTTATGTGTTTTGTTCTATTACCCTATTTTGATATTTTATGTTCACTGTTCTGTAAAACGCTTTGTTACAGCTGCAACTGTTGTGAAAGTGCACCCTAGAACAGGATCATGACATTCGCGAAATATTGCTACTGGATCTTGAACTTTAAACTACATACAGCTCTTTCAAAGTTCATTTGGGAATATTTTTCCTTGATGTAGATGTACTTAAAATAGATTTTCTTGATTTGTAATTTTCTTTCTTTCTTTCTTTCTTTATTTAGCAGATTGCCCAGGCCCGTGCTAGATGGAAGATGTTCAGTTGACTTTTTGGCAATATGATAGAGGACAATGACGAACAGGGGAGGACAAGGAGAGGGAGCGATTTGAGAAGGAAACAGAGGGATCTGACGCAATCAAAGTCGTGTATCGAGTGAGGAGGAAGAGGGAAGCCTTGCGCAGAACCAGAGGAAGAGGAAGGTGAACAGGAGACACAATGTAAGGTGGCACACTGGGCACAGAATTATGTAACTGAGCTGAGTCTGCATTCATGCATATGCAGGCTAAAAAAAATACCGTTTTGCAGTATCAGACCGACGACAAGGGCAATCGTGTATGTCCCAGTCAGCAAGTGAGTCAGAAGTGTGTATAAAACCGGTAGCCGTTTGTCAAAATCAGTAACCAAGAAGTAGATCTCAGTTTCAAAAAAGGGTGGTGACTGAAAATGACTTATGAACTTGAGTTTACCTTCTCAAAATGATTCGTATGTATGAATCCAATAGTTCAATGTTTCAAATTGCTGCACTTTATAGAATAAGAATAAGAAAGCCTTTATTTGTCCCACAATGGGGACATTTGCAAAGCTCAAACGGCAGGTGTTTGATCCAGTTCAATACATTTCTTTGTTTAATTTGAATTTGTATTTTAACGGTCAACACCTGGCAGGTCAACCAGCTGTTGAGGAGACGCGCCTATGGTTATAGCCAAACTGTGGCAGTTATAGCCAAACTGTGGCAGGGTTTTCACTTTCTGGACCTGGATTTGACACCTCTGCTTTCTGTGAGTTTTCCAATCATTCTGCATCTGCAATTCGCGATGATAGTGTGATACCTAAAATGGTTTGAGAAGATATACACAAATTCACCCGTAAAGGTTATGCTGGAATTCATTTAGCTTCATTTAAAAATCATAACCAAAAGCTCGGTAAAAGCCCAACCTTTTCGAGCAATGTATGTTAGCTCACGAGCCATGCAGTTAAATGGTTTCTTCACTTGTTGCCAGGGAGAGTTTTGAACCTCACTGAAAAAAAAAGAGTACCAAAAATAGCATTCTCAGGATTCGAACGTGTGCACTTGCTCGGGTGTGAAAGGAGCGAAGCAACGACAGCGCACGGATCCCCTTTATGCCCATATTAGGAAGTGCTGACGTAGCAGCCTACCAGGAAGTAAACGCGGAGACTTGACTCTTCATTGTTCCACAAGAAAACCATGGCTCTGCTCATTTTAAAAAGAAGAGGAGGAAACGAGCAGCAGAAAAACAAGGAACCGCTGCATCCTTTACGAATGGCTTTCAGTTTAGACCTTTTTGTGAGTTACTGTTCCAACCAAGACTGTTTTGACATGTATCGTATTTGAGAAGGGAGCTCTGTCTTGTCTGACATCATGGCGACAATGGTCTCGAACTAAAAATTTCATAATTCGAAGCACCTTGCCGTCACAGCAGAACTTGTAGCCGCCAAGCAACACTCCATTCTGTGGTTCCCCTGCCCCTCAGTACACACGTAATTAATGAGTTTGACGGCAACATGCTGGCCCCTGCTAAGTGCAGTGTGAGAATGGTTCATGCGGCATGTTCTCTGCCGTATCTGCCAGCTTCTTATCACCAGTATTTTTTTTGTTTTGTTTTGTCACCTCCTTTCATAAGTCATCTTTTCTTGGGCTGAAATATTTTCCCCAGTTTAATAGCTTACAGCTCCCGCTATGGCAAATCAATCGAGTTACATTCTGAGGGCGTGATGATCAGCAGAAAATGAGCAGCTGCTGCTTTTTGTCTGACCACGTAAGAGGCTGGATAGGATTTCAGCTTTTCATCATCATTAGAGAGGCGAGCGTGCTGAGAATTGCGCCGTCGTCTACATGAACATTTGGACAGTATGTGTGTACCCACACGTCGACTCCATCACTCTCTCATTTGCCTTCTCTTTTGTGTTTCTGAGGATGTGGAGTGGAGACGAGAGAGCCAAGTCTGTGTTCGGGCGGTGTCACCTTCCATCTTTCCGTACACTGACCTTCTGAGGTAACCCATTCAGTTTGGCCCAACCTCCTGTGTGTGTGTGTGTGTGTGTGTGTGTGTGTGTGTGTGTGTGGGTGTGTGTGTGTGTGTGTGTGTGTGTGTGTGTGTGTGTGTGTGGCCTGCCATGGATATTGTTCTCCGCTCAATAAGCCTATGAATCATTTGCCGTGATGGCTGCGCAGAGGCCTTTGAGGAGCAACGAGCAACCATAGAAGGGAAGGTCAATTCTCTCATCATTCTGCCAACTGGCGCTTTTCAATCAAACACCAAGGCTCATCTGTCTGCTTCTTCTGAATGGTGCCCAACAAACAATAAAAATGTTAGTTACCAAATGCTGTTGTAAAAAACGGTGAAATTCATTTCACAGACTATGAATACGTGTTATATTCTATTTTTCTTATCAACATGGTTGGGAGAGAGGAAACACAGGTCTAAGTGTGAGAGTGTTTTTTTTTGTTTTTGTTTTTTTTTATGACATTATTTGGTTATTTAAATGTAATGTCTACAGTAAAGCTGTGGATCATGTTACAGTGGCTGATAATATATGAAAGTGGCCCGATGGTCGAATGGTTAGCGCAGGGGTGGCCACCCGGTGGCTCGGGAGCCGCATGCGGCTCTTTAGCTGGCTCCCAGGCTTTCACACGACAATTGTCAAAAATGCCTCGGCGATGGTCCTGCCATTCAAGCAGCGGTGCTTAAGACACAGACTGTACTACGTCAGCCTATCATCACTCCTGTTACTTGATTGACATAGAGGGCAACCAGTTAGATGACTGAAACACCGCTCATGCGCAGACAATGGTGCTAAGTGCTAAGCGAGTCAGCGAATTACCTCTGTTTTTAAGGCAAGGGTACCCAATACGTCGATTGCAATCGACCAAGAGCCAGCAGACTGGTCCCAAGTCGATCGCAAGCGGTGGGAGGAGGAAATGGGGGCGGGGGAAGATTTGTGTGTTTGTGTCTTTAGGTTTCATTGATGTTCGGGCGCTCAGGCTTGTATGTGTGTGAGTGTGTGGTTGTGTGTGTGTGTGTGTGTGTGTGTGTGTGTGTGTGTGTGTGTGTGTGTGCGCGTGTGTGTGCGTGTGTGTGCGTGTGTGTGCGTGTGTGTGTGCGTGTGTGTGTGTGTGTGTTTGTAGCTCTTTGCAGTAACACAGTAAAAAAATTGGCTCTTAGTCTCTGACTGGTTGGCCAGCCCAAGGATCGCGTATCGACCTCACATTGCACATTGGAGGTACCGGGTTCGATTCCAGCTTTGGCCTTCCTATGTGGAGTTTGCATGTTCTCACCATTCCTGCGTGGCTTTTCTCTGGGTACTTTGGTTACCTCACACATTCCAAAAACATGCATGGCAGGCTGAACACTCCAAATTGTCCCTGGGTGTGAATATGAGCATCCTTGTTCGTCTCTGTGTGCCCTGCGATTGGCTGGCAACCGGTTCAGGGTGTCCCCCGCCTACTGCCCGAAGACAGCTGAGATAGGCTCCAGCACGCCCCGTGACCCTTGTGAGGACAAAGCAGATCAGAAAATGGATGGATAATAACATGAAATACTTTGGAAGAATCAAGCCATTGACAGGTTTTTCACTCAGGGCTACTGTGTGATGTCACAAATGCTGATGGTTACATTCTACAAAGTTTTGGATGAACAAATCATACTTTTGAGGCATTTCAAGTGGAATCATATTGTGTATTTTCCGCACTATAAGGCGCACCTCACAGCATTCCATTTTCTCAAAGGCTGCCAGTGCGCCTTTTAATCCGAGGCGCCTCATACATGGATCAATATTTGGACATCTTGGACGTAGTATTTTAAATGTTCTGTAAAGCGCTTTGTTCCAGCTGCAGCGGTAGTGAAAGCGCGATATAAATAAAGCTAGAATATATTGTATTGTATTGTATTCCCTTTAGTGTAGCGCCATCTAGTGGATGCATAGTGCAACCCCAGCCACTATTGTAGCTTCTATTCTATGCACCTTATAACGCAGTGTGCCCTATATATGAAAATCGTTTTTAAAAGAGGGCATTCATTGAAGTTGTGCCTTATACTCCAAAGCGCCTTATTGTGCGGAAAATATGGTACTCCTCTTTGAAGGAAGTGTTTGATGAAAAACATTTGGAAAAAAACAATACACAACTTTGACCTAAATCCCATCAAGTATTGACAGCAGAATGTGTTCTTCTTGGCTGGTGACCAGTCCAGGGTGTATCCCAGCCTAGGCCATAGCCAGGGTGCTATCGGCAAAATAAACCCTTAAATCAATTAATATTTATAATGATTTTGTGTTTCGGCGTATGTCATTGTGTTAGACATTCCATGCAGTTTGTGGAGTGGAAAATGAACAAGCATGAGGGGGAAATGTTCTACGCGTGTTGATGCATGGGAACATTATACACGGCGGTGGGCGGTGGTGGAGAGAGCTGCAGTTTTGTATGCCCAAAATGAGGACACAGGCATGTTAGGGTCAGCATGCATTGAGGACCTTTTGGTGTGAAACTGTCAAGCTACCGGAATACAGAAACTCAGTTCTATTACTGTCTTATTGGCACACAATTAAAGTCACAACAATGTTTGCAAATGTGAAAATTGCTCAGCCTCTAATTTGAAAGGAAAATATGGAGGACTGACAGAGTGTGGGGGGCCGGGGCCGATGTTGGGGGCTCCAGATGTATTTTATGCAGGAGGTATTTTGGTGTGTGAGATGAATAAAACATTAGTGCACCTTGTTTATTTCTATCCCTCAACCGTAACTCGTTCTTTACATAATTGAATTCTAGACAGTTCGAGGTGCTGCATCTAATTGAACCTCTACCCGTGAGCCAGGGAATGATTTGTTTCTGCGCTTACTCCAAGGTTTCAAGGCTGCTCTGCATCGACAAGAGCAACCTGAAGGGTGAGTGCACTTCAACTAACATGAAAGAAATACTGCTTTGTTTTTTTGGTTTTGTGTTTGTTCCACAACTCCCCCCTTCAGTTGGCAAGTGTTATTTCCTTATTCAGACTGAGGTAAATACATCCACCCGTCCATCCATTTTCTAATTTGCTTATTCTCACGAGGGTCGCCGGGTGTGCTGGAGTCTATCCTAGCTGTCTTTGGGCAGTAGGCAGGGGACACCCTGAACCAGTCGCAGCCAATTGCAGGGCACTCATAGACAAACAGCCACAATCACACCTAGAGAAATTTTAGAGTGTTTCATTAACCTGCGCTGCATGTTTATGGAATGTGGGAGGAAACCAGAGTACCCGCAGAAAACACACAGGCACGGGGAGAACATGCTAACCAATCGACCACCGTGCCTCTCAGGTGTTTTTATTTGCATTTTCATGTTTCGAACTCAAATGCAGTCTACTGGACCACAGAAATAAAATAAAAAACTGTTTAACTTTTAACTGTCGTCCTCATCGGGTTTTTTTTGTCCTCTTTAGTTCATGTTCTCTCTCAGAAGTGGTTTTTGCCTGGCGTTTTGGAAAGAACTGATCCAAGGACGTTTGCTTTTCTCGGCATTTAACAATCCGTCGAAAATGTCCAAGGCAAACATCAGCAAAACGATTCACATTTATGTAAAACTATCTGAACACCTCATGGCCCGAGGGGCGAATGACGAGGACGCTGCATCTACACGAATCTCTCGATCTCCGCACATAGACACGTCCGGTAGAAGTCCCTCTTAGCCAATGAGATGCCAGGAAGATGCTCGGTAATAGCCAATGGCAGAGCAGCTATAAGTATGTTGCATTCAGAGAACACGGAGTTGCGACCAGCAGCCCAAATTGGATTGTTTACCTTCCATATCTTAAAATTTATTTCGTAACAAGAGGCAAAATTTTGCTGTTGAGACGTTTCGTAAATTGAAAATTTTGTAGGAAGAGATGATCGTCAGTAGAGATACCACTGTACCAGGAGCAGCCAAATCTTGCACAAGTAGCCATTTTGAATGACACTTGAGATGTTGCAGTCTTTGGGCAGTAGGCAGGGGACACCCTGAACCAGTCGCAGCCAATTGCAGGGCACTCATAGACAAACAGCCACAATCACACCTAGAGAAATTTTAGAGTGTTTCATTAACCTGCGCAAAAAGAGCAATGGTGTTGTCTTATCATACAAGCTCCCAAAAAATACAAGCACGTTGCTCTTCCACAACGTGCATCATCAGTTCGATTCGACTCGAGAGACGTTCAAAGACCGCTTCGGAAAAACGTTAATTAGTCATTCCCCTCATGGCACTCGGAAAATTTACCCGCAGAAAACACACAGGCACGGGGAGAACATGCTAACCAATCGACCACCGTGCCTCTCAGGTGTTTTTATTTGCATTTTCATGTTTCGAACTCAAATGCAGTCTACTGGACCACAGAAATACCGTATTGGCCCGAATATAAGACGGCCCTGATTATAAGACGACCCCCTCTTTTTCAAGACTCAAGTTTGAAAAAAGACTTTTTGAGCACCAAATTAATTTTTATACAGAAAATAATTACAGTACATCTGAAACAAATGACTATAACAATATATTTGAGAGAAAAAGCATGTTATTTTGCCTCATTCAAATCTTAATATCTGAACATTTAAATATGTAAACTAAAGTGCAATCACATTCGTAAATGAATGGCTTCTGGTTTTTGAAATGTAAATGACATCATAACATCGCCTCAGCTGCCGGTTAACCTGGCCGATATTCGACCCGCTTTTCTCCAGATTGTCGCTACGTTTCTCCATTTTCTGTTGCCTCTTCTATTATTTTCTTCTTTTTTTCTTACCGCTATTTTTTTATTTTTCTTCTTCGTGCTACCGCTATTTTTATTTTTGTTCTTCGTAACAGGGGTTCGCTTTGGCCTGCGGAGTCAAGTTCAGTATTCACTTCAATAATATCTGGCGCCATCTAGCGTCGTGAATG
>NW_017805781.1:515018-520770 GCF_001891065.2 Hippocampus comes | reverse complement strand
TTTTAACTGTCGTCCTCATCGGGTTTTTTTTGTCCTCTTTAGTTCATGTTCTCTCTCAGAAGTGGTTTTTGCCTGGCGTTTTGGAAAGAACTGATCCAAGGACGTTTGCTTTTCTCGGCATTTAACAATCCGTCGAAAATGTCCAAGGCAAACATCAGCAAAACGATTCACATTTATGTAAAACTATCTGAACACCTCATGGCCCGAGGGGCGAATGACGAGGACGCTGCATCTACACGAATCTCTCGATCTCCGCACATAGACACGTCCGGTAGAAGTCCCTCTTAGCCAATGAGATGCCAGGAAGATGCTCGGTAATAGCCAATGGCAGAGCAGCTATAAGTATGTTGCATTCAGAGAACACGGAGTTGCGACCAGCAGCCCAAATTGTATTGTTTACCTTTCGTATCTTTAAATTTATTTCGTAACAAGAGGCAATATTTTGCTATTGAGACGTTTCGTAAATTGAAAATTTCGTAGGAAGAGATGTTCGTCAGTAGAGGTACCACCGTACCAGGAGCAGCCAAATTTTGCACAAGTAGCCATTTTGAATGACACTTTGTAATGTTGCATCTCCGAGACAAAAAGAGCAATGGTGTTGTCTTATCATACAAGCTCCCAAAAAATACAAGCACGTTGCTCTTCCACAACGTGCATCATCAGTTCGATTCGACTCGAGAGACGTTCAAAGACCGCTTCGGAAAAACGTAAATTAGTCATACACCTCATGGCACTCGGAAAATCAGTAAAATGCACTAAAACAGAAAACCTAGCGAAGAAATCACAAAATAAATTCAATAGGGGTATTTGTGAACACGCAGCAAAGGTATCATTCTTTAAACGTCGACGTGGACACAATTCTGATCCAGTCCAGTCTCCTTCATATTATAGTAGTCCTACCAGAGGTGAATTATACTGCATCAAGGTGAAACCTGTTTGGAATATTTTAATAATTAACCAAAACCTAATCAAGACCACCCTGAAATAGGTTACTTACACATTTCACTCGTCAAATTCACTATTTACTGAGTGATCACAAACATAAAAAGGATGCTTATTAGCCAAACTATTAATAAAGGTAACCATAATGACTTTGAGCTAATTGTACAAAGTACTCAGCTCTGCATTTTTTATTTGCAACTGCCTTGCCCATCTGGCGATACAGTGATTGCTTTGCAGAGACTACACAGGCAGGGTGCAACAGTTTCTTTGCTGCATAACATGGATTGAAGCCCGTCAGGGGATAATAAGAAAATAATTGTCATGTCAAGCACGGAATTCATCCCTGTGGGGTGAAAATAAAAGGGGGATGGAAAAACTATCCCCGGCAAGCCGAAAAGTGTTTCTATGACTGTATCCATTCAGCAACAAGCAGGCAGAAGAAAAGATGAATTATACGTATGCCAATCTGCTTTAAAAATTTGTCTAGTTGCACCGTGAAAAATTTTCACCAAAACAAAGCAATGACGAAATTGTTATTTTTTACATGTAGCATTGCCTAAGTAGTGTTATTACGTAATATCGATTGTAATAATAATAATAATATATTTTATTTGTTGGGGGCTGTGTCAGCTTTGTTATTGTCATCCTGTGGAATTAACATGCAGACACTTGCACCGTCTTATATTCGGGCCAATACGGTATTTGGATTTATAATTAAAAGTTGTGGCAAGTCCAGAAAAAAAATTGGGTGAGTATCCACAGAGTCAACTTCAAAGTCCCATTAAAGGAAGTCAACTTCAAGGTTTGGATTCGGAAGAACAGTTTTATCAATATAGCAAATTTCATACTCGAGGTAGCTCAAAGTGCTTCACACAATTAAAAATACCTTTACCAACAAAGGTTTAAAAGCAAAGTGGGGGAGGGTCAGAAAATTTTAAGGCATTTAAAAGCAAAGAAATAAAAAAATAGCTTACCAAAAGAAAAAAAAAAACAACTGTGTCTGAAATAAGTTGACACTGACAAACGTAAGAATAAATAAAAATAAATAAAACAAATGGACAATTTTTTTGGTGGCCCAACATAATTAGCCTATTTAAAAGTAAATAAATCTAAAACAATGAAACTGATCTGGACAAAAAAAAAAAAAGATGATGGAAATTCTTTCGAAGTCCTCAATTGTAGGTGTCGGAAAAAGCATAGTTTGGTGGTTGAGGCAGAAGTCTGAGGGGATTTGCTTGGAAATGGTGATGCAGGACGTTCAGGGGCAGACAGGGTGGCAACAGAAGATCAATTCATGTAAAAGTGATGGAGAGTTTGGGCATGGATGACTGGTAGAGGTAGATGGGAACTGAAATAGATATTCTATAATCAATAAATAAGCAATAAGCAAGCAATAAAAAACTCTTAATGTCTCTGTAAAGAGGGCAAACTTACAAATTCAGCACGGGAGGGGAATAACAAATCTTCCACATAACAGCCTTCCTTTTCCCTGTGCTGGTCATGACTCCACCACCCACATTTTCCCTCTACTTGATGCACACAATGTGATTTTGTTCATGTGTGATTTGTTGCCCAATCTGTCATGTTGCTCATTACAGCAGAGATTGTGACAGCTTTGATTGTGAGAGAAGGCCCATTGTGCATCGGAGGCTCTTTTATACACAGCCTTCCCCTGTTGGTTGTGGATGCCATTGTGGTTCACGACTAATGATGGCATTCAGTCCACAGTTCCCCTTTTTCTCACACTCGGTTGGAACATTGCATCTGCATTCTGCCCTTGTATGAAGCCGGTGGCAAAATGAATTACTGGAAGGAAAATGGCCAAATAGATAAACAATTACAAAAGGATAGAAGCAGACTCAAGAAAATGTGGAGGGTAAAAGCAAAGGCAAGAGCAGGGCCCAATAGCAAAGGGGGCACTGGAAACAGTAACCCCCAAAGTGGGTTTTCTCGGCATTTAACAATCCGTCGAAAATGTCCAAGGCAAACATCAGCAAAACGATTCACATTTATGTAAAACTATCTGAACACCTCATGGCCCGAGGGGCGAATGACGAGGACGCTGCATCTACACGAATCTCTCGATCTCCGCACATAGACACGTCCGGTAGAAGTCCCTCTTAGCCAATGAGATGCCAGGAAGATGCTCGGTAATAGCCAATGGCAGAGCAGCTATAAGTATGTTGCATTCAGAGAACACGGAGTTGCGACCAGCAGCCCAAATTGGATTGTTTACCTTCCATATCTTAAAATTTATTTCGTAACAAGAGGCAAAATTTTGCTGTTGAGACGTTTCGTAAATTGAAAATTTTGTAGGAAGAGATGATCGTCAGTAGAGATACCACTGTACCAGGAGCAGCCAAATCTTGCACAAGTAGCCATTTTGAATGACACTTGAGATGTTGCAGCTCCGAGACAAAAAGAGCAATGGTGTTGTCTTATCATACACTACTTTTTCAAAGCTCCCAAAAAATACAAGCACGTCGCTCTTCCACAATGTGCATCGTCAGTTCGATTTGACTCGAGAGACGTTCAAAGACCGCTTCGGAAAAACGTTAATTAGTCATTCCCCTCATGGCACTCGGAAAATTTGTAAAATGCACTAAAACAGAAAACCTAGCGAAGAAATCACAAAATAAATTCAATAGGGGTATTTGTGAACACGCAGCAAAGGTATCATTCTTTAAACGTCGACGTGGACACAATTCTGATCCAGTCCAGTCTCCTTCATATTATAGTAGTCCTACCAGAGGTGAATTATACTGCATCAAGGTGAAACCTGTTTGGAATATTTTAATAATTAACCAAAACCTAATCAAGACCACCCTGAAATAGGTTACTTACACATTTCACTCGTCAAATTCACTATTTACTGAGTGATCACAAACATAAAAAGGATGCTTATTAGCCAAACTATTAATAAAGGTAACCATAATGACTTTGAGCTAATTGTACAAAGTACTCAGCTCTGCATTTTTTATTTGCAACTGCCTTGCCCATCTGGCGATACAGTGATTGCTTTGCAGAGACTACACAGGCAGGGTGCAACAGTTTCTTTGCTGCATAACATGGATTGAAGCCCGTCAGGGGATAATAAGAAAATAATTGTCATGTCAAGCACGGAATTCATCCCTGTGGGGTGAAAATAAAAGGGGGATGGAAAAACTATCCCCGGCAAGCCGAAAAGTGTTTCTATGACTGTATCCATTCAGCAACAAGCAGGCAGAAGAAAAGATGAATTATACGTATGCCAATCTGCTTTAAAAATTTGTCTAGTTGCACCGTGAAAAATTTTCACCAAAACAAAGCAATGACGAAATTGTTATTTTTTACATGTAGCATTGCCTAAGTAGTGTTATTATGTAATATCAATTGTAATAATAATAATAATAATACATTTTATTTGGGGGCTGTGTCAGCTTTGTTATTGTCATCCTGTGGAATTAACATGCAGACACTTGTTGCTACTGTGCCATCAAAGAAAGAAAAAAAAAAACAACTGTGTCTGAAATAAGTTGACACTGACAAACGTAAGAATAAATAAAAATAAATAAAACAAATGGACAATTTTTTTGGTGGCCCAACATAATTAGCCTATTTAAAAGTAAATAAATCTAAAACAATGAAACTGATCTGGACAAAAATGATGGTAGCCCTCATGATTTTTTTTTTTTTTTGCACAGACTACAAATAAAAATATTCTGTATCTCTCCTTCAGATCTTGTCCAAACAGGTCTTTTTGACACATGTGCTTTTTATGAGCAAAATGCAGCAACTCTCACGTTTGAAGGGCACCTTCTTTCAGTTCCAGAGTTTGTTCTGAACCACTCATGGTTTGTTTTTGTTTTTTTGTTTTTTGTTTTTTTTTGCTGTGGGTTTACAGCCTCGGAACGCTTGTGCTTTTCGCGCCTGTAAGGGGCAGATTTTTTCACAGCCCCGTTTTGTTCAGCGGAGATGCCAGCGCTGTTGGAAAGTCTGCGTCGGTGCGGCTGGATGGATGGCTGCTTAAGTTGAGGATGAGGAGAGAGGACCATCGACGTGGATGCGTATTTGGACCTGAGAGTCGCCGCTTGGAATTGAAGCGGATCCAAATGCATTCAGTCCACAGTTCCCCTTTTTCTCACACTCGGTTGGAACATTGCATCTGC
The DNA here is from genome assembly GCF_001891065.2 of Hippocampus comes. Classification (NCBI taxonomy): domain Eukaryota; kingdom Metazoa; phylum Chordata; class Actinopteri; order Syngnathiformes; family Syngnathidae; genus Hippocampus; species Hippocampus comes. Next base: position 515,680 of record NW_017805781.1, on the reverse strand, counting down.
ATTCTGCCCTTGTATGAAGCCGGTGGCAAAATGAATTACTGGAAGGAAAATGGCCAAATAGATAAACAATTACAAAAGGGTAGAAGCAGACTCAAGAAAATGTGGAGGGTAAAAGCAAAGGCAAGAGCAGGGCCCAATAGCAAAGGGGGCACTGGAAACAGTAACCCCCAAAGTGGGTGGATGGCTCCTTCAACTACCCGGGACAACATACTGCCATCTCCGTGCGGAAGAGCGAAATACAGTGGTACCTCCACTTATGAAATTAATTGGTTCTGGAAGTCATTTCTTAACTAGAAAATGTTGAAAGGAGAGACGCATTTTAAGGCAAGAGCGGGGCCCAATAGCAAAGGGGGCACTGGAAACAGTAACCCCCAAAGTGGGTGGATGGCTCCTTCAACTACCCGGGACAACATACTGCCATCTCCGTGCGGAAGAGCGAAATACAGTGGTACCTCCACTTATGAAATTAATTGGTTCTGGAAGTCATTTCTTAACTAGAAAATGTTGAAAGGAGAGACGCATTTTACATGTAAATGCCCTAATTCGTTCCAAGCCCCCCCGCCCGCCAAAATTCAGACATAAATGTTTCATAAGGCATACAAATGCCAAAATATGTAACAAATACATGTTACAATTTTATATATATGTATATATATATATAT
>NW_017805781.1:505107-514555 GCF_001891065.2 Hippocampus comes | reverse complement strand
GACTCGAGAGACGTTCAAAGACCGCTTCGGAAAAACGTAAATTAGTCATACACCTCATGGCACTCGGAAAATCAGTAAAATGCACTAAAACAGAAAACCTAGCGAAGAAATCACAAAATAAATTCAATAGGGGTATTTGTGAACACGCAGCAAAGGTATCATTCTTTAAACGTCGACGTGGACACAATTCTGATCCAGTCCAGTCTCCTTCATATTATAGTAGTCCTACCAGAGGTGAATTATACTGCATCAAGGTGAAACCTGTTTGGAATATTTTAATAATTAACCAAAACCTAATCAAGACCACCCTGAAATAGGTTACTTACACATTTCACTCGTCAAATTCACTATTTACTGAGTGATCACAAACATAAAAAGGATGCTTATTAGCCAAACTATTAATAAAGGTAACCATAATGACTTTGAGCTAATTGTACAAAGTACTCAGCTCTGCATTTTTTATTTGCAACTGCCTTGCCCATCTGGCGATACAGTGATTGCTTTGCAGAGACTACACAGGCAGGGTGCAACAGTTTCTTTGCTGCATAACATGGATTGAAGCCCGTCAGGGGATAATAAGAAAATAATTGTCATGTCAAGCACGGAATTCATCCCTGTGGGGTGAAAATAAAAGGGGGATGGAAAAACTATCCCCGGCAAGCCGAAAAGTGTTTCTATGACTGTATCCATTCAGCAACAAGCAGGCAGAAGAAAAGATGAATTATACGTATGCCAATCTGCTTTAAAAATTTGTCTAGTTGCACCGTGAAAAATTTTCACCAAAACAAAGCAATGACGAAATTGTTATTTTTTTACATGTAGCATTGCCTAAGTAGTGTTATTACGTAATATCGATTGTAATAATAATAATAATATATTTTATTTGTGGGCTGTGTCAGCTTTGTTATTGTCATCCTGTGGAATTAACATGCAGACACTTGTTGCTACTGTGCCATCAAAGAAAGAAAAAAAAAAACAACTGTGTCTGAAATAAGTTGACACTGACAAACGTAAGAATAAATAAAAATAAATAAAACAAATGGACAATTTTTTTGGTGGCCCAACATAATTAGCCTATTTAAAAGTAAATAAATCTAAAACAATGAAACTGATCTGGACAAAAATGATGGTAGCCCTCATGATTTTTTTTTTTTTTTTGCACAGACTACAAATAAAAATATTCTGTATCTCTCCTTCAGATCTTGTCCAAACAGGTCTTTTTGACACATGTGCTTTTTATGAGCAAAATGCAGCAACTCTCACGTTTGAAGGGCACCTTCTTTCAGTTCCAGAGTTTGTTCTGAACCACTCATGGTTTGTTTTTGTTTTTTTGTTTTTTGTTTTTTTTTGCTGTGGGTTTACAGCCTCGGAACGCTTGTGCTTTTCGCGCCTGTAAGGGGCAGATTTTTTCACAGCCCCGTTTTGTTCAGCGGAGATGCCAGCGCTGTTGGAAAGTCTGCGTCGGTGCGGCTGGATGGATGGCTGCTTAAGTTGAGGATGAGGAGAGAGGACCATCGACGTGGATGCGTATTTGGACCTGAGAGTCGCCGCTTGGAATTGAAGCGGATCCAAATGGGACAAGAGAAGTAAAACAATCTCTTTTTTTTTTTCATCAATGGACGCTACAGCTTCTTGTGTTCTTTCAAACTTAGCTTCTTGCAAACGTGTGCACATTTTCAGCATGACGTTTCTGATCCACTGGTGAAAGGACACTTTGATTCTCTCCTCTTTCATCTAGAACTGCTTCAAACAACAAGGTGTATGATGGAATATGTTTATGATTGCATGGCTGTCCACATCTTATGTGTTTTGTTCTATTACCCTATTTTGATATTTTATGTTCACTGCTCTGTAAAACGCTTTGTTACAGCTGCAGCTGTTGTGAAAGTGCTGTATAAATAAAGATGTATTGAAGATAAGTGTTCCCTTTATTTTTTTGATGCAGCATATATACTGTATGTAGTGCAGAAGGGGTAAAAAAACAGTAATGTGATCTCTTGTTTTGGAAGAAGGGAGATGTGACAGAGTGCGCGGCTGTATGGGAATCATGCATGAGGGTGTTGTGCTTGGGAGGTGACTGGCAGCTGGTATCAAGTGAACAACGAGGGGAAACCGGAGATGTGGAAGGTTAAACTGACACATTGGACTCAGGTTGATTGGCTCAGTGTTTCCACTCACCGTCCCCTATTGGACTGACTGCACAATTATCAATTCAGCAGTATTATTAACTACACTGCTTGCTCCAAAAATGATTCCAGCAACTTAAAAAAAATGAGGATACGACATTTTGAATAATGGTGACAACTTTGAAGCATTTTTTTTTTGTTGTTTTCATTTTTCAATGCATGCATTTGGAGAATTCATTTACCACAGAAACATTCACATTCATATGGATACATAGATTTTTTTTTCTTTATTTGGCTCGTGTCAGCTTGTGCAGCGCCTGTGTGTGAAGTGGGACTTGCGTTCTCGACCTGGCTGGGCCCATATGGTTCAACCAGAAATACTGACGGAAACAATGATGGACTTATGGACCTTCCGTCAATTTGACGGAATTCCCCCTTCTGCATCATTGCAGTTTGTTTATTGTTTGTTTATTGTTTATTGAACATATTAAATATACAATACAGCAACAAATTGGCAAGAAATGAAGGCAAGCAAGATATAAGAAAGGAAAAGAAAATAGTCATCATCACAAATTATATGTTCAAAGGAGTAGGAAGAAGTAAAAAAAAAATATCTAGTCCTAGTAAGTAAACATGTTTTAAAGAATATATATTTTTGAGGTCGTAAATGTAAAACAATCAATTGAAAAAAACAGTAAGGGCAAGAGGCGGGACACACTCAGAACTGGTCACCAGTGCGTTGTAGAGCACATAATGGTAAACGGTTACTGACAAGTGAGTACTGTATTTTCCGCACTATAAGGCACTTCGGATTATAAGGCGCACATTCAATGAATGGCTGATTTCAAAATTGTTTTCATATACAGTATATATGTGCACCGCATTATAAGGCGCATAGAATAGAAGCGACAATAATGGCTGCAGTTGCGCTCGGCATCCACTACATGGAGGTACGCTAAAGAGAATACAATACAATAAATCCATCCATCCGTCCATTTTCTGATCCGCTTGTCCTCACAAGGGTCGACAGACAATTGATTCAACAAAAAGGCACACAAACCTTGTGGGCTCACATCCACGTGTGTTGGCAAATACACATGTCAATTAGTGTCGGGCAGAACCCTTTTAGGTTACCATTGGTTCCTGCTAATAATCACCACTAGATGGCATAGGAATACTAACAGGGAAACAACTCAGCGGGGAATATAAAGAGACTTTGTATCACCATATATAAGGCGCATCGGATTATAGGGCACACTGTCAGCTTTTGGGAAAATTGAAAGCTTTTAGGTGCGCCTTATAGTGCGGAAAATACGGTATATATTTTTTCTGTGCATCTGTACGAAGGAAACAAGTGCAATCTAAAATCCGTCTACACATTTCTGTACGAAGGAAACAAGTGCAATCTAAAATCCGTTTACACATTTCTTCTGTAAGTCAATTAGATCTTTTTTTTTCTGTATCACTTCATATCACATTAGTAGCTATTCACTTGGATATAGCTGTGCGATGACAAATATGTCACATAAAGTATAAACAAGGAGTATTTCTGTGCATATTTCGGTGCACTTCCGAAGTAAGTGTGCAGCAACAAGCGTTATCTCACGATGTCGAAATTGTTCTGCAGCGCCGTGAGTGTTTGGATGAGTCTTATTGTGTTTCAGTGAACAAATGAGTTTGGACCCCGAGGCCACAGTTGATCCCGGCCTCATGGCTTAAGTGTGTATGTGTCGAGGTGTATTTGATTATAAGGCTGAGTCATGCATGTTTGTTTTTTTTTTTGATGAGGGGATCTCACAGCTGACCGGAGTACGCTGTGAACACAACACCACGCAGGTGTTGAATTGCTCAGGGTTAACACAAGCGGCACGCAAATTCAGTATGTGTGAATGCCGGGTGCGTGTGTGCTCGCACGTGAGCTGAAAGCCAAGGTTGTGCATTATCTATTTCGATCTCAAAGTGCTATCCCGTATGCAGTCGCCAGAGCATTAAGTGTGCTCCACGGTTTCCTCGTTGCATAAATATCATTACCTGATCTGTGTTCGCACAACGAGTCTCACGTCAGTGTCTTGCTGTCCATCCGTGAATAAGAAAAGCAAAATATTACAAGCACCTCTCATTATGATGCAATGCATTTATTCAACTCGGCAACAGTGAATATATTGTAAAACAAATGTCCTTTCTGACCCTTTAAATCGATAATATGACCCTTGCATGGTGACATTACAGTCACAAAGTGGCATCACCTTTGTCACTTGGCATGGGATATTTTTAGATTTATACCTGGAAGTACCTCAAATAAACTCGATGGTACCATATTTGACAAGGAAGGTGCCGTGACTTTTATCCGCCTTACTTTCTGTATAAATACGACTTAAGAAAAAAGCAAAACAATATAAGTGGCCACACGAAAACTTGTATATGCACAACGAGTACATCTCGTCATATGTGTTCAATTTCCTGTCTGTTGGAAGTGCGAACGCGGTTATTTGTGCCCTGCAATCTACTGGCGACTCTCGCTTGAGGTCAACCGGGGTAGAATCCAGTGACCCGTGACCCTTATGAGGACAAGTGATAGCCCACAGAAAATGAACGAATGTTTATTTGAACATGAAAAAAGACTAAAACAAAAACAATCCAAATGGATGGAAAAATCCCAGCATGTTATCAAAAGATGTGTTGCTTCCCATGCTGTTCCTTCAACCAACACAGCAACTTCCTTCCCCTCACATTTGGCATCCATGTGAAGTACCTTCACTGGGCCATACTATAAGTCAGTGATTCCCAACCTTTATTGAGCCAAGGCACATTTTTTGGTTTTGAAAAATCGCATGGTACATCACCAAACAAAATTGTTTCAAAAAGAGGATACATATGTCATATTTCATACTTTGTGCCATCTCATAGATCATTTATTCCTTCTTTCTGTCACTATAAGTTGCTCTTTGTTCATAATTTTCTCACCTATTAAGTTAAATTTGATAAGTTCCCGCGGCACACCGTTAGAGCTTTCGGGGCACATTACTGGATGGGAATCACTACTGTAAGTCACCTGAAATGAGCTTCACCCTATTTTCAATGCAGCGTGGTTGCGTTGTTTTTTTTTTTTTCAAAAATAAGAATAATCAGCAGAGTTTTGCTGATAAAATGGCAAAATAATTTAACTGTCTGATGCAAAAGCAATAACTCAACAACTCTGTCAAAGATTACTTTGACATGTGAGAAAGGTGTGTGTTTTTTGGGAGGGGGGTTTGGAAGCAAATAAAATAATGGAGGAACAGAAATGTGATTTCATGTGAGAAGGAATCATGCCTACTGGAAAAAATTTTTTTTTGCCAGTGACTTGAACATTATTTTATTGTTGTACTGCATAAATTCATAGCGAAAACCGCAAACTAAATTCATCAGTTTTTTTTTGTTTTGTTATTTTTTTTTTGTTTTGTTTTTTTTTTGCATGTTGTTGTCGTTTGAAAATTCCTCTCGGTTGGAAACTTTAGCAAACACTAAAGGGCAGAGTTTTGTACAACAATCAAATGTTTTTATTTTATTCATGATATACTTTTAAAAATAATCAAGCAATTAATCCGTTATTGAATTTTTTTCTTTCTGTCAAATATTGGTATCCGCCACAGTCGGAAAACAAACAAACAAAAAAAAAACCTTATCAGTCAGGCCCTAATATATTTATCACTTACTGAATATTTTAGCTACTTCCCCCCTGCTTGTTTTTTCAACCACAAGAGCCAGAAGCGCGCATTGAGTTTCGCCTAGAAATAGGTGTTGACGCCGCTTGGTCCACCGCTTCTCTCACGTCACTCCACTTAGCAAATGCTTCCTTGAGAGGAGCGCCCATGCGTCACATGATGAAGGGAAATGACCAGTTGGCCCAGTCACCTGACCCACTGGAGAAAATAACCAAGGGAGGCGATGTTCTTACACAGGCTAAAATCTTGGATGCCACGTCCTCGCACATGAGGATCCTTAAATATACAGTACATGGCGACATTTCAAAGCGATGCGTAAACTTGATATGAGCGAGTGTAATTTGGGGATTAGAAGGTATTCTTGGCCCTAACACTCATAGATTCAAGGGTTGGGGTCAAGCAGGGGGAGGGGGCATGTAAGGAGACAGGATGGACTTTTTTTTCCTCCTTTATGTTCCACATTCCCCTAGAGCACAGGTGTCTTATCTCTGGGTGGTGGCTAAAAAAAGCAGCGTTGATTGAATTGCATATTGAGCGTGATGTCAGCATTGTTTTTCCCACGGTAACAAGTGACGCTGGGTGATGAAGAGCGGGGCGGAGGTGGTGGCGTGGTTGAGAAGGGGTGACAGAGGTGAGTGGAGGGGCGGGAAAAAAAAAGATGAGATTGGCAACAATGTAAAGCAAAATCAAAGATAGATTATCTTCGAACGTCCCCTAAATGAGAGACTGGCCATGCAACATGGAGGAGAATCCTGTTGGCGGCGTGATTCGGCACATTTTGTTTACCCAGAGGAACCTGCTGTTGGGTGTTGACGCTTATCCTCCCACGTGAAATGGTGACTCATAATTGTTGCATCACCACTGAAATTTCATCTCTTCGTTTTAGATATTCGAGTCAATCGGCATGGTAAATTAAGGGTAACTCACCACACATTGCGATCTTGATATTTTGCTTCTCCTATTCTGATGAATAATTTATCTTGTTGAAAAATAGCAATTATGAGCCATCATGATATTTATATTCTCTATCACACTGACAGGTGATTTTGGATGGATGGATGGATGGATGTGTGGTCCCTCACATTTCAAAATATCTGCTCCAATGTTCAAAATCAGTACGCGTACATCACTTTAAACCTTTTCACACACCCCGTAACCTGATAACATGGTAAGTTGTTACCACTGTCCCCGAAAGGGTTAAGACAACATTTTTATTTGAACTTTGACCAGAGTGTGAAATGTCACACTGTGTTGAAACCAACGATGTAATTACGACAACAGGGCAATCCACATCGGCTGTGTGAAAACATACATTCAGATACGGCAAAGTCCCCATTTTGGGTGAGCTCTCTTCGAAAACTATTGTTTTGTCTTCAAAATTCCAATTGGTGACTTTGGGTGTTTTCTCACTGTTGTTGTCAGCTGTTTTCTTGCAACTAAGTTACTGAAACACAAAAACACAATCCTGCATTCATGGTCATGATGGCCTGCACTTGGTTGCTTTCGGGGACAGCGGTTACTACAGTGGACAGCTTATCATGCTATCAGGTTACATGGTGCATGAAAGGGTTAAAACAACCGGTGGCTCTTGTCTTGATGGTGATTGTGCATTTAGATAAAAATTGTTCTGTTTTTGTTTTGGTTACATTTGGTTTTCCCTCATGTGTCCTTTTTGACCGCACTTGTTCTCGTATGGTTTTGTTCCCTCATGTGCCCTTTTTGACTGCACTTGTTCTCGTAATCCGTGTCCCTTGTGTTTAACCAATCAGCTCCCTCAACCAAGACTGGACCCCGCAGGACCAGAGGCCTGGTCCCACTGCCACCCGTTCCTGTTCGCGGCGACGCAAGGGTTTCGGTCGCCCTCCATTCTTGTTGCAGGTGACGCAAGTGTTGCGATTGCCCTCCGTTCCTGTTCCCGGTTCACAAAAAAAAAACCTTATCAGTCAGGCCCTAATATATTTATCACTTACTGAATATTTTAGCTACTTCCCCCCTGCTTGTTTTTTCAACCACAAGAGCCAGAAGCGCGCATTGAGTTTCGCCTAGAAATAGGTGTTGACGCCGCTTGGTCCACCGCTTCTCTCACGTCACTCCACTTAGCAAATGCTTCCTTGAGAGGAGCGCCCATGCGTCACATGATGAAGGGAAATGACCAGTTGGCCCAGTCACCTGACCCACTGGAGAAAATAACCAAGGGAGGCGATGTTCTTACACAGGCTAAAATCTTGGATGCCACGTCCTCGCACATGAGGATCCTTAAATATACAGTACATGGCGACATTTCAAAGCGATGCGTAAACTTGATATGAGCGAGTGTAATTTGGGGATTAGAAGGTATTCTTGGCCCTAACACTCATAGATTCAAGGGTTGGGGTCAAGCAGGGGGAGGGGGCATGTAAGGAGACAGGATGGACTTTTTTTTCCTCCTTTATGTTCCACATTCCCCTAGAGCACAGGTGTCTTATCTCTGGGTGGTGGCTAAAAAAAGCAGCGTTGATTGAATTGCATATTGAGCGTGATGTCAGCATTGTTTTTCCCACGGTAACAAGTGACGCTGGGTGATGAAGAGCGGGGCGGAGGTGGTGGCGTGGTTGAGAAGGGGTGACAGAGGTGAGTGGAGGGGCGGGAAAAAAAAAGATGAGATTGGCAACAATGTAAAGCAAAATCAAAGATAGATTATCTTCGAACGTCCCCTAAATGAGAGACTGGCCATGCAACATGGAGGAGAATCCTGTTGGCGGCGTGATTCGGCACATTTTGTTTACCCAGAGGAACCTGCTGTTGGGTGTTGACGCTTATCCTCCCACGTGAAATGGTGACTCATAATTGTTGCATCACCACTGAAATTTCATCTCTTCGTTTTAGATATTCGAGTCAATCGGCATGGTAAATTAAGGGTAACTCACCACACATTGCGATCTTGATATTTTGCTTCTCCTATTCTGATGAATAATTTATCTTGTTGAAAAATAGCAATTATGAGCCATCATGATATTTATATTCTCTATCACACTGACAGGTGATTTTGGATGGATGGATGGATGGATGTGTGGTCCCTCACATTTCAAAATATCTGCTCCAATGTTCAAAATCAGTACGCGTACATCACTTTAAACCTTTTCACACACCCCGTAACCTGATAACATGGTAAGTTGTTACCACTGTCCCCGAAAGGGTTAAGACAACATTTTTATTTGAACTTTGACCAGAGTGTGAAATGTCACACTGTGTTGAAACCAACGATGTAATTACGACAACAGGGCAATCCACATCGGCTGTGTGAAAACATACATTCAGATACGGCAAAGTCCCCATTTTGGGTGAGCTCTCTTCGAAAACTATTGTTTTGTCTTCAAAATTCCAATTGGTGACTTTGGGTGTTTTCTCACTGTTGTTGTCAGCTGTTTTCTTGCAACTAAGTTACTGAAACACAAAAACACAATCCTGCATTCATGGTCATGATGGCCTGCACTTGGTTGCTTTCGGGGACAGCGGTTACTACAGTGGACAGCTTATCATGCTATCAGGTTACAGGGTGCATGAAAGGGTTAAAACAATCGGTGGCTCTTGTCTTGATGGTGATTGTGCATTTAGATAAAAATTGTTCTGTTTTTGTTT
>NW_017805781.1:498153-504497 GCF_001891065.2 Hippocampus comes | reverse complement strand
GTGTCCCTTGTGTTTAACCAATCAGCTCCCTCAACCAAGACTGGACCCCGCAGGACCAGAGGCCTGGTCCCACTGCCACCCGTTCCTGTTCGCGGCGACGCAAGGGTTTCGGTCGCCCTCCATTCTTGTTGCAGGTGACGCAAGTGTTGCGATTGCCCTCCGTTCCTGTTCCCGGTTCCTGGTGACGCAAGTGTTGCGGTCGCCCTCCGTTCCTGTTCCTTGCGAAGCAAGTGTTGCGGTCGCCCTCCGTTCCTGTTCCTGGCAACGCAAGTGTTGCGGTTGCACTCCGTTCCTGTTCCCGGCAATGCAAGTGTTGCAGTCGCCCTCCGTTCCTCTTCCTGGCGACGCAAGTTTTGCGGTCACCTTCTGTTCCTGTTCCCAGCAACGCAAGCCATTGGGTGACTTTGGGATGTCTGGGATCCGTCCCTTGAGGGAGGGGTACTGTTATGTTTTTGTTTTGATAACATTTGGTTTTGTTCCCTTTTTGACTGCACCTCTTCTCGTCATCCGTGTCCCTTGTGTTTAACCAATCAGCTCCCTCAACCCTTTGTGTCTTGTCTTGGTGTTTCTCGTTGTTCCGTCACTTTGCTTGTATTTAGTTCCCTGCTTTTTGGGGTCCTCCAAATTTCACCCATGCAAAACCTGACAAAAAATGTTTCCTTTCAGTTTTGTAAAATTGAAATGAACAGGGATAAAGCGGTGGTGAAAATGACATGACAAATGAACCAACTGTACAATAGGCATGAGTAGGTTTCGGCGTAAAACCAGATGAGAGCAAGTATAGCTGCTAATACCACTCTTTCCATCTAATCCCCTTGTAGCGGAGTCATCCCAATCTTTTTTTTTCTTTTAACGACTCAAGCCAGACGGCAGGCCTGTATGAGATCCTTATATTATGACCATGCCATTGTCACAATGTTCTTACCTAAACCGGGAAATCAGCTATCCACTTAGAAGCACTCCGCCCCTTCAAGCGCACACAGGCACGTGTTGCTGCACGCGCACGCTTTCTTTGCATGCTTCTTTTCAGTTTGTCTTAGCCCAGAGATAAATCCGTTGATTGAATTGCATATTGAGCGTGATGTCAGCATTGTTTTTCCCACGGTAACAAGTGACGCTGGGTGATGAAGAGCGGGGCGGAGGTGGTGGCGTGGTTGAGAAGGGGTGACAGAGGTGAGTGGAGGGGCGGGAAAAAAAAAGATGAGATTGGCAACAATGTAAAGCAAAATCAAAGATAGATTATCTTCGAACGTCCCCTAAATGAGAGACTGGCCATGCAACATGGAGGAGAATCCTGTTGGCGGCGTGATTCGGCACATTTTGTTTACCCAGAGGAACCTGCTGTTGGGTGTTGACGCTTATCCTCCCACGTGAAATGGTGACTCATAATTGTTGCATCACCACTGAAATTTCATCTCTTCGTTTTAGATATTCGAGTCAATCGGCATGGTAAATTAAGGGTAACTCACCACACATTGCGATCTTGATATTTTGCTTCTCCTATTCTGATGAATAATTTATCTTGTTGAAAAATAGCAATTATGAGCCATCATGATATTTATATTCTCTATCACACTGACAGGTGATTTTGGATGGATGGATGGATGGATGTGTGGTCCCTCACATTTCAAAATATCTGCTCCAATGTTCAAAATCAGTACGCGTACATCACTTTAAACCTTTTCACACACCCCGTAACCTGATAACATGGTAAGTTGTTACCACTGTCCCCGAAAGGGTTAAGACAACATTTTTATTTGAACTTTGACCAGAGTGTGAAATGTCACACTGTGTTGAAACCAACGATGTAATTACGACAACAGGGCAATCCACATCGGCTGTGTGAAAACATACATTCAGATACGGCAAAGTCCCCATTTTGGGTGAGCTCTCTTCGAAAACTATTGTTTTGTCTTCAAAATTCCAATTGGTGACTTTGGGTGTTTTCTCACTGTTGTTGTCAGCTGTTTTCTTGCAACTAAGTTACTGAAACACAAAAACACAATCCTGCATTCATGGTCATCGGCGAAAATGCGCAAGCCGATGACAGGCGCCCCGTCGACGTGGTCTAACGATTGCCAGTCGCTTCCCCCAAAACGCTTTTGTGTCATTTGAAAACGGCGCAAACAACGTCGGCCTTGAAAATGAAAAGGCCTGACAAGATGATTCGATTTGGAAAATCAGATGGATGTTGTCATTTTGCAAGCTGTAAAAGTAGCATGTGACTATCACTTACGATTTTCCTGTTCGCCATGCCTGTCCTCCAACTACCATCTTGCAAAACCTGAGAGAATGACCCAACCAAGACTGGACCCCGCGGGACCAGAGGCCTGGTCCCAATGTCACCCGTTCCTGTTCCTGGCACCCTAAGTTTTGCGGTCACTCTCCGTTCCTGTTCCCGGCGCCGTAAATGTTGCGGTCACTCTCCGTTCCTGTTCCCAGCGACGCAAGTGTTGCGGTCGCCCTCCGTTCCTGTTCCTGGCAACGCAAGTGTTGCGGTTGCACTCCGTTCCTGTTCCCGGCAATGCAAGTGTTGCAGTCGCCCTCCGTTCCTCTTCCTGGCGACGCAAGTTTTGCGGTCACCTTCTGTTCCTGTTCCCAGCAACGCAAGCCATTGGGTGACTTTGGGATGTCTGGGATCCGTCCCTTGAGGGAGGGGTACTGTTATGTTTTTGTTTTGATAACATTTGGTTTTGTTCCCTTTTTGACTGCACCTCTTCTCGTCATCCGTGTCCCTTGTGTTTAACCAATCAGCTCCCTCAACCCTTTGTGTCTTGTCTTGGTGTTTCTCGTTGTTCCGTCACTTTGCTTGTATTTAGTTCCCTGCTTTTTGGGGTCCTCCAAATTTCACCCATGCAAAACCTGACAAAAAATGTTTCCTTTCAGTTTTGTAAAATTGAAATGAACCGGGATAAAGCGGTGGTGAAAATGACATGACAAATGAACCAACTGTACAATAGGCACGAGTAGGTTTCGGCGTAAAACCAGATGAGAGCAAGTATAGCCGCTAATACCACTCTTTCCATCTAATCCCCTTGTAGCGGAGTCATCCCAATCTTTTTTTTTTCTTTTAACGACTCAAGCCAGACGGCAGGCCTGTATGAGATCCTTATATTATGAGCATGCCATTGTCACAATGTTCTTACCTAAACCGGGAAATCAGCTATCCACTTAGAAGCACTCCGCCCCTTCAAGCGCACACAGGCACGTGTTGCTGCACGCGCACGCTTTCTTTGCATGCTTCTTTTCAGTTTGTCTTAGCCCAGAGATAAATCCAAATATAGGAGAGGGGATTGAGTGAGTCATCAGGAGCAACTACTTGTGTGCTTTGTGCATGCATGCATGCATGCATGCATGCATGCGTGCGTGCGTGACTGTTTTGGTTTAATATCCTCTATCGCTCTCAATGAATATCCGCAGAAAGACAATAAATCAAGAAGGGGTTTTGCAGAGTCAACAATGTCCATTACAGCCTTCACTTCCTTCTATAGTGCGAAGATATTTTAGTCTCCGGTCGTCTGGAATTGGGCTCAGTTGATGTGCTGATGTAAAAACATCTTGGTTACACTGAAAAAGAGGAAGGCATTTGCGATGATTACAATCCGGTCAACTGATGAAATTTTCAACTCTTTTCTTAAAAATATTCAAGTAATCTTCAGTTTGATACTTAACACATCTTAACCCATTCATGCAACAATAATGATAACCTGTAACATGATAACCTAATAACATGGAGTGTTCAAATGTAATATGGATGATCATGATAACCAATTCATAGGTCATTAAGAGTTCTGTGGATTATTTGGGTTTAACCGGTTCAAGATATTTTAGTCTCCGGTCGTCTGGAATTGGGCTCGGTTGATGTGCTGATGTAAAAACATCTTGGTACACTGAAAAAGAGATGATTACAATCCGGTCATGCATTTGCGATGATTACAATCCGGTCAACTGATGAAATTTTCAACTCTTTTCTTAAAAATATTCAAGTAATCTTCAGTTTGATACTTAACACATCTTAACCCATTCATGCAACAATAATGATAACCTGTAACATGATAACCTAATAACATGGAGTGTTCAAATGTAATATGGATGATCATGATAACCAATTCATAGGTCATTAAGAGTTCTGTGGATTATTTGGGTTTAACCGGTTCATGCACCCTGGAACCTGACAACATGATCAGCTGTCCACTGTGGTAACCGCTGTCCCTGACTGGGTTAATCATGCGAAAAACCACGTACATGTCCGAATTAAGTCAATCCAAAAAACCCAAAGGATGTATTTTCAGTGCAGCTTCGTATTAACACAACTGGTCCAACCAAGTGATCTGTATCGATTTTGTTATGCTGCTGTTCTTGTGTGTCTCCAGCAGGTGACAGAGGAGGGCTTTCCCTCCAGCGTGCACACCTGCTTCAACAAGTTAGCCATGTATTTAAGGACTTCCTAATCGCCAAGTCTCTGTCGGATTTTTGAATTTGTTTGCTGCTCATGGTCAAGTGTTGTTTTCGAGGCCTCTCGATCTTGTCATGGTCGTTTTTTTTTTTTGCTCTCAATTCCCTCATTAGTAAGTATTGAGTCTATTTTGCCTTTGATGTGGTCTTGTTTTGTTTTCATATAATTGGATTGTTGTCATTTCGTTTATCTTCTCGGCTTTACTATCACCGTGCCTTATGCAAGTGCTTTTTGTTTACGCCTTCTCTGTCCTGGCTCCTTGTGACCAGCGATTTCTGTTTATACTTTGTCGGTGTGCTTTTTCTCTAAATAAATATTTTTGTTCCGTATTTCGTTTCTGTCTACATTAGCGGTATCCAATCACCATTTAGTTCGTCCTCGGACTGTATCAATTTAACACAAATGACCTTTTCCAGTCATGATGGCGGCGCGGGCACCCGCAGCGGCTCCTCTTGTTGTCCGGTTGAGAGGGAAGAAATTTCATCTGTGCTGTATGTTGCACATACAGCGCATTTGAGAATAAAGTTGTACTTGAATTGATACATATTCAATATTAACATGTTTAAATGTCCATATCGGTCAATGAATTCCATAGATTGACTGCGTGTGTTTTTCGAATGTGCTGATTTGTGTTGTTGAGCAGATGTGAGTGTACAGTATAACATCATCAAACAATATATTTCAATTATTTGTCATGCAGGCATTGATGCGGTACAGTGTATCCAATTTGTGCATACTTGTATGGGTGGATGGAAGGATGGAAAATAAAAATGAGGTTTGTACAAGCACTACACACCAGTCGGATGAGTACAATTAGCCCGAACACTTTTGTGTCCATGATGGTCCAACAACATTAACCCTTTGAGGGACAGCGGTTACTCCAGTGGACAGCCTATCATGTTATCATTATTGGTGCATGAAAGGGTTCAAGTTTTGGGTGGCGAGGGGGATCCAAGGTCAACATGGTGACAACAGACACGATTTTAATTATTACAAGCTTGCATCATCAAAATTTTCTTTGTATCATGGTGGGAAATTAGAAAATGGAGATTAGTTTTATGGGATTATATTTTGGGGGGAGTCTATTGCTGATTAAGGTTTCATGAAATCCACGTGTGTGTGTGTGCATCTTTGTGTCCTATCAAGTGCACACAATGTACGAAGGAACATTTTTACGGAACCCCGCCCAGTTGTAAGAATCCGATTCCAGTTATGCACTTCGGGGAGACACCCCACCGCTCCCCGTCAGACCTCTCATGGCCCCAACACGACGTGCCACAGATATCCCTGTGATACCACTGACCTTCTTTTGTGACCCTGAGCTCACTTCTTGCTTTTACTCTTACGCTGCACCCCTCTTCATGTTGTTGTTTTTTTGGTTACACTTCTCCAGATTGCCTTTCGCTTGTCCTTTGGAGTGGAGTCACTTGAGGTGAAAACCATGTTTGATGTCTCTGGCATCAGTGGCGCACAGAAAACCCTTAAAATACACACTGAAGCGTGTCCCCTGACATGTGCACAGAGAATTTGAAGTGTTAATCCTTAAGATCCTTGTGGGGGGTTTTTTTGTGTGTGTGTTGGTGTTATTTATTGTCTGGGGAAAGCCATAGAGAAGGAGAATTAGGGCACAGCTGTTATGGTTCACTAAATGTATGAGAATCAAGTCATAATTTTAGATGAAGACAAATGTAATTGAAAAGAGACTTGAAATATAATGTGCATATTTGAGGGGCAGAGGGAGGCCTGTGCTACTGTGGGAGTGGTCACAGGTGACCTCCCTTCCCATTCATTCCCTTTAAATGTGGCATGCTTTTTATGGAGTCTCGATGTGGTGGAGCGTAAGTCTCATATATATATATATATATATATATATATATATATATATATA
>NW_017805781.1:483086-488912 GCF_001891065.2 Hippocampus comes | reverse complement strand
TATATATATATATATGTATAAAATTATACATATACAGTATATATAAAATAATGGGAACACTTAAATGGCATGATCCTGTTCTTGTGTGTCTTCAGCAGGTGGCAGACGAGGGCCTTCCTTCAGTGTGCACACCTGCTGCTGCCCATGATCATGAGCCACGGATTTTAGGACTGACAAACTGAGAGCAGTTTGTCGGATTAATGGACCATGTTGCTGCTCTTGCTCCAAGTGTTTGTTGTCTAGACCTCTTGCTCTCGTCATTGTCGTTCTTGTTCTCGTTGTTCCACGTTTTTATAAGTATCGTCTTTGGTTCGTAATTTGACCTTGCTTTTCTTTTGTCGAATTGGACTCTTGTCATTTCGTTTGGTATTCTCGGGTTAATTATTCCCTTGCCATTTGCAAGCATTTTTTGTTCATGTTTTGTTTTTCCTGGTTTTTGTTGACCGGCGATTTCTGTTCATGCTCTGTCGGTGCGCTTTTTCTGAATAAATATTTTTGTGACCGAGATTTTGGTTGGTGTCTACGTTTGTGGGATTCGATCGCTTTACAGTTTTCGAAAACCGATTTGTTCGAAATCCGAAACCATGTTTCCCATTATAATCTGCTCACCATGAACGCTACACAAGGAAGCGTCACTTCCTCGTCTACATGAGGAAGTGTCACTTCCTCATGTAAGGAAGCCAAGAGGAGTCGAGTGGCGTATTCAGGTTTGCTTAGTTTGGTTGAAAACCGATTTTCGATCGTAATCCGAGGCGTAAAAATCTCAAATTTTCTGGTCGAAAACCGATTTGGTCGAGACCAGAGACGTTCAAAAACTGAGGTATGACTGTATATATGTATCTATATTGAGGAGAGTTTCATAATCAAGAGAGAGGATTTGTGTTTTGTGGAGGAGGAGTCATCTTCCCCAAAGTCAAACTCGTAGAAAGTTTGGAGCGTCAACACGGCCCTTTCAGGGACAGCGCTTACTACAGTGGACAGGTTATCATGTTATCAGGTTACAGGGTGCATGAAAGGGTTAAATGACTTGTTGAATTGAATTTTTTTTTCCTCCTTCCTGTTTGGATAATATTTGAGAAGTATGGGAGGAGTGAGATGATTAACACAAGATGGAGAAAGAGGAGGGGAAGACGAATGAAGGATTTAGGGCTAGTCGGAATATATGAGGGAACTCTGACTTAAAAGTGCCTCGCTCCTCTTTAACATGAACAAATTTCTCAGAATCAGGAAACAATGAGGCCCAAAAAAGACGAAGAAGACTCCGCTGAGATCAGCGCATTGTATGAGTTAATTAGGTTTTACGCCAGTGTGAATTTTTAGGACACTCTAAATGACTTTTTTAAATAATGTGACGATATTTCACTCTTTTTACGAGTTATACAGTGTTGCTTTGAGATATGAGGGACTTTACTTACAAGGTCATGTCAAACTAAAGGACCAAACTAACTACTGTACCACTAAATTAAAGAGAATTACTGTGTATGTATTTAAAATAACCACATCGCTTTTTTTCTGTTTTTTGTGTGCATTTTCTGGGCGTCGCCAACCCTTTTCACGCATATTGGAGGTATTATTAGTGTTTTTGTCAAGATTGTTTTGTGTGTGTGTGTGTTAACAGTGAACAGCCAATTCAAGTGATCAACTGTCATGGATGGCTGATGCCATTTTGCATTCTGGCGATCAACTCATTCATTCCAATCCCCTCCAGGAAGTACAATGAAATAATCTATTCATTCGTCACAGTTCTTAATGGTCCTTTTTGACTTCAAGATTTGTTTCTGCTTGTATTCTGAGTGTTTTGGGTAAGAAGTTGGGTGGGCGGAGAGCGATCAGTGTTGGCCGTGGCCACCTTGTAGCTCCGCCCCTGGATGGACAGATGGATAGAAAAAGAGAGAGGGAGACCGAGTCAGAGAGAAAAAAACAAATAAGTCAAAGACCATTACATTCGGTTTTCTCTCTCTCTCTCTCTCTCTCTCTCTCTCTCTCTCTCTCTCTCTCTCTCTCTCTCTCTCTCTCTCTCTCTCTCTCTCTCTCTCTCTCTCTCTCTTACACACACACACACACGCACACACACACAGACTCACCCAGCACACATGGGGTCATAGAGTACGCTGACAAAACTGCCAAGCCGATTGCATAATACAGCCAACATAAAGGGGGCAATGGAGATTTAGAGCTCTCTCTCTCTCTCTCTCTCTCTCTCACCCTCGTGCACCCAAACACAAACGCTCGCTGATGAAGGGATTGCATAAATCAGGGGAGGGGCTGGATCCAGGTCATGGTGACTCTGGGAGCCAGTGTGAGTGACTAAAACAGACACTCTCAGACAACCGGCGCTCAGTGCAGTGTCTGAGGGGAGGACGGGCGGATGGAGGAACGCAGAGGAGAACCGCAGTGAGAAACTGGCCTTACAGCATGTCGGCTCATTCCACCTGAATGCTGTTCTATTCCGGAGCAGCCTGTGTGCCCATCCCGAAATAAAACACCATGAAGCAGTGGATGAGCACTTACAGATGCGGCAATACTCCCTCTGGATCCCTAAACACGCAATCGCACCAAGAGCAATGTTACAATATTTAATGGTGACTCTTCGTGTGTTTGGCTTTGGTATACTGTATTTATCTAACTAGCCATCCTTTCATTACAGAGTAATATTGAAATGATAATAATCGACCATTAGATTGCGGCATACTCATTTGAGTTTGAGAGAGTGTAAGTTAGAAAGAAGAAAGAAGCTGTATTTCAACACTGCTTTTTTGTTGTTGTTGAAAATTGTTAATTGTCGTATGCTGTAATCCTGCTTTTTTCGCCAACAGAAAGTAATGGCTGCTAGTTCAATTTATGTGTCTCATTAGGCATGAATATTGGTGCCCAATAATCATGATCTTGAGCATTTAAGGTGATAAATTGGTTTTGAAAAAAAAAATTATTTGCTACAAACATGGAGGGTTCAGTGATGGACTGGATTAACATTTGGTGCCTCACAACTGAAGCCATTTTACAGTGCCATTGTTACTGACAACTTCTCTATTTTTTTTTTGGTGAAGACATTGTTATCAGTGCGTATTTTGTGGCAGAGTCATTCTATGGAGAAATGAGAGCCTCTCAAAAGGACGAAAGTCACTGTTTGCATAACATTTCGTAAATGGGCGATTTACAGAGGTTTACATTTCGCAGCAATTTTTCTTGATGGGCTTTACTTTAATTTCATTGTTGTTGGTTATGATATGATGGAGAGGAATATTTTCATAGCGCTTGGAGATGTACCTTAGAAGAGAACATTTACAATGAAGAATCTCTGAACAAAACTGGAGCGACTGTGAATAGTTTCAGGAGGTCTAGAAAATAACACTTGAAGCACACCAGTGAGCAAGGTCAATAATCTGACAATGACCAGGCAGCTTGGCAGTCCTTAAATACATGGCAAGGCTTGATTGGAAAATGCAGCACAGGTGCGCCTGCTGGAGGGAAACGCCCTCCACTCCAGCTGGAGCTAAAACACAATCAAAGATAGAACAGGACAGTGTTGTTCACAAACCAAAAACACTTTAGTTTTGGGTCGTTTCTTGTGGCTGAATTTGCCTTTGTTTCCCTTATTTTATGAATATTTGATTTAGTTTTTCTTTTGGTTAAAGTGTCATTGTTCTTGACGTTCATGCTCTTATTAATTAAAAAAAAAGCATTGACATGTTACTGCCAACTTTCTCGACGTTTGTGTTGTTTTTTTCACTTCATAGTGTTGAATACAATTTTTGGCTGTCCTGCACACCCCTGGTGGTGGGGCAACTACATTTTCTTCCCTTCCAGGTGATGATTTTAATAAGAAATTATTAGAAACACCGATTTACAGTGAGCACTCTCCTGCCCTTTCTTTTTTATTGTATATCATCAGTATCACACTATGAGATTACAGAGACGCGATACATCACTTGATCCGGATTTAATGTGTTTCATGTATAATACACTCCGCTACTCTGTAATATTTAGTGTTCTGAAGATTTACATACTAAGCAATCTGTACAAAAGATCCCATTAAGCATTTAAAAGGAATACCCTACTGACACCAGTAAAATATTGCGATGCAGTCCATCGAACAAACTGAGCACGTTCTCTCATTGTTTTCCACTAGTCATTGCCCTGCCTTTCTCCAAGCCGTAAAAGTTTCTGTGTGCGTGCGTGCGTTCGTGCGTGTGTTTGAGCCAATGTGAATGTTCTGAAACAAAGTGTTCCAGACGGTACATTACATAAGAACAGCAACTTGTAGGCTACTGATATGGCCACAGGCTCACTAGCGGGTTTCCTTGGCTTTAAATGGATCATGACCCCACTGTGGGAATGAACGTACTGTACACAGTCGGAGCACAAATCACACGCTATGTATCCAGGCCGTTATGTGGTTGGACAATTTGGTTGATGCTGCCCTCTTTTGGAATTGAAGCACAGAGACACATTTGTATTTTAGGAGGAAGTGACATCGGTTCTGTAAGACTCCAGGCCGCAAATAAACATTTTCACCTCAAAAAAGGCTTTCTATTTTAACATTACGTATGCCGCTTATTCCACAATTTTGCCACGATGTAGCAAGTTTGATTAATGTTTCAGAACACAACGGACCTGATCAACACACACAAAAAAAAACTCAATGATGTCCCAAATTTTAAAACGAAAATCCCAAATCTTAAAAAGAATGGTAAAATAATGATCGTTGGTGATTCTCAGTTATTTGGTTGCCGTCGACGGCGCTTTTCCTTCGAATCTATGGAAGAGGATTACGACCAATAAAGAAATAAAAAACATTTTGGCAAGAATTTCACTCTTAACTCGTCCTACTGCCTTTATACTCAGAATTTTTACATTAGTCTTATAATTCTGGCTTTAAAGTGATAATTCTTATTTTTAAGTGATATTTCTGCTTTTACAGCAATATTTCTGAGTGAAAAGTGACAATTTTGACTATCTTGTTTTTTTTTTTTTTTTTGTTCTTTGGCCCTAATCCTCTTCTGTAGTTCGCCGAAAATATGAGGTGGAGTATATGAAGTTTATAGTTCCATTACACCTGAACTGTTTTATTTCGAACCAAATGTTGTGGTTTCTAGAAGCATAAAGCATAAATCTCTGACATTGCTCAAACACTTACTGGCCTACATGTAGTTAACGTGAATGAACACTAGAGGACACTGTTCCTTGATAAAGCTACAACTTTCAAATACCACACTAAACTTGGTTCGTCGTTCAAGTTTTTATTTCCGTTTAAAGGTAACCAAAATGTACAGTTCAGGTAAAAGATTCAATGAATGTTTTATTTAATTTGATTCAACCAGTTAGGGTTAGGGAATTAGTGTTCGGAAGGGGCCATGTCATATTCCTGTCTTTTTCAGAGCCTTTACCGTCCATACGAGAACTCCACTTCCACCATCTCCGAACCCCCCACCAGCATAGACCACCATGGTTTTGTTGTTACCGTGTTCATCAGCAAAATAGAAACAAAGCAACCATGATTCAAACAACCAAACCTTCATTCACCTGGCAACCCACTCTATGACCTGAACCACTGCAACCCAGACTGAAGGTCTTGACTGCTTTTATTGTGAGTTTGCTGCTGGTCTTGGGACAAGCAAGACCAGCATGCTGCTGTTTGCCCTGCTAGTAGCAGGTGACGCCAGGAAGACCAACATGACAACACAACCAAACCAAATTTGGATTTAATATTATCATTATTCTTATTATTGGGTGGCACGGTGGACAACTGGTTAGCATATTTGCCTCACAGTGCAGTAGAGTGTGCATGTTCTCCCCGTGCCTGCGTGGGTTTTCTCCGGGTACTCC
>NW_017805781.1:443147-483050 GCF_001891065.2 Hippocampus comes | reverse complement strand
GATAGGCTCCAACACAGCCGCGACCCTCATGAGAATAAGCAGTTTAGAAAATGGATGGATGGATAATTATTATTTTTAATCGCAGGGTTGCTGGTATCTGAATCAAAGTTGAGCTCTAATGCTTATTACTGGTACAGCCTCTGACCAATCACTTTCATCCGTTAAGCGCTGATCTAAATTCTTCAATCCATAACACCATTGAGAAATCAGTATTTGGGTGTTTCTTGGCATGTCTTGAGGTTTGAACTCATGAGAAATGACTGAATGATTTTGTTCTCCTCCTGAGCACTGCTCATTTGAACTTTTAGCCCTGAGTTGCTCCCTCCTAGCTTCAAACCTTTAAGCCGCTGCTGTTTCCGGATGATAAATCGCCATGGGATCTATTCATCTCCAGTCAAAGCGTATGAGTTGCTACTGTATCTATTCGATAGATGTTCCCACTTTTATGACCATAACAGATGTATGTCATGAATCAAAAAGATCTTCAACCAAACGGCATGCTTGATCTCTTCCACAGGTGTTATTTTTCTATCTCTTTTGGACAGAAGCAAACGTACGCAGACATTGCACAAAAACCCTGTTCGTGGACCACACCGACCCGTCCCGCCTCAGGTGAACCGAGCCCATGAACGCGTTGACCCTATCAAATCATCAAACATCTGAGAGGAAGGAACATGGAAAAAAAAAAATAGAGAGCAAACCTTCTGTAGCAACAAATCAAAGCACTTTTTTTTTTACCCTTTTAGCTGGCTCTCTTCAAATTACAATCGTGTTTGAAAAATGAGTTTCACATGTGTTTTTAATCGTCCGAAATTTAATTGAAGAAACATTTTCTAAATACCAGACTTGGCAGGTTTATGGCAAAGGCTGAAAAGAAAAATAATAACGATGGCATTTGATAGGTGTAGTAACCGCTAATTACCATTCCAGTAAGAAAGAATACCAAACGGTTTGCAATAAATTCTTTTTCTGTTGTTCAAACCATTCCTGTTCTAGTGTTTCCTAAATTCTTGTCTTTGGCTCCAAAGTAGTTTTCACACTTCACAGCAGTGTCTGCAATCGATTCGAACCGCAAAATGTCTGCCACATTTTTATGACCTATTAAAATGCACAAAGAGACGTGAGTTTCAAGACTGCTGTGCTATGGTCAATTTGTGCAACTACTGTTGCCAATAAATAACTGAAGGTTGCATACAATAACAGAGCACCAGACAATGCCGATATAATTGCAAAGTACAACTTAAATTGCACCAAGATTGAAGATAAACAACCACGGAGTAGTTCAATACAGTGGTACGTCTACTTACGGAATTAATTGGTTCTGGAAGAAACTTCTTAACGAGAAAATTTTGTAAGTAGAGACTCGTTTTCCATGTAAATGCCCGAATTCATTCCAAGCCCCCCAAAATTCAGACATAAATGTTTCGTAAAGCATAAAAATGCATCAACAAAATATGTAACAAATATATGTTACAATTAGAATATTGCATAATAAATGAGAGTTGTGCCTCATGTAAATAAACAAAGAATAGAATAAAGAATAAAAATGATGGTCGTTTAACTTTTAACTGCGTCCTCATTGTTTTTTGCCCTCTTGAGTTCATGTTCTCTCTCAGAAGTGGTTTTTGCCTGGCGTTTTGTAAAGAACTGATCCAAGGACGTTTGCTTTTGTCGGCTTTTAACAATCCTTCGAAAATGTCCAAGGCAAACATCAGCATAGTGTGCGGTCGCCCGACTGGTGAACACTTTTTCTGGGTGATTCACATTTATGTAAAACTATCATAACGCCGCATGGCTAGAGGGGCGAATGACAAGGATGCTGCATAAACACATCTCTATCTATCTATCTATCTATCTATCTATCTATCTATCTATCTATCTATCTATCTATCTATCTATCTATCTATCTATCTACACACAGAGACGCATCCGGTAGAGGTCAGTCTTAGCCAATGGGATGCCGGGAAGATGCCAGGTAATAGCCAATGGCAGAGTAGCTAGAAGTAAGTTGCGTTCAGGAAACTCGGAGTTGCGACCAGGAGCCCCCAAACTGTATTTTTACCTTTCGTATCTTGAAATTTCTTTCGTAAAATGGCGTAACCCCTTAATCACGAACTTGATAGCGATTAGCATGCACATTCGGACACAGCCGTTGGACACCTATGAGCGATTGGATGCAGATGAGAACGAGAGCACAAATGTAGCAGGATGGAATTTGAATTCAAGACAGTTGAACGGAAGCCAACTTCCGTACATATGTAAGGTGCACCAGATGACAAGGCGAACTGTTGATTTTTGAGAAAATTAAAAGATTTTAAGTGTGCCTTAACCCCTTCATGCACCCTATAAACTGATAACATGATAATATGTCCACTGTAGTGACAGCTGCCCCCGATAGGGTTAAGGTCCGAGATATATGGTGTGGTTAACCTTTGTACACAAAAGAGTTCCAGATGAAATAATGAAATGAAAACCCGTAATGATGACGTCGTCTTACGCCGCTGTGCCTTTCGCAACAATTTTAAAGCAGGGGGTCTTCATGTCCGATCCTGTGTCTGATGGGGCACGATGGGGCACGTTGTGGTCACCTAATGACATTGTGATCCAAGTTGTTTGGAATCTCCTTTGTTAAGACTGTTCATTAATTTCTCTCCTCAATGAGCTGATCATTTTTACCTCAGAAATCAGCACGTGCAGGTTTCGAAACAAACCCGAGACGCGCCGAGTCATAAAAAGGACGATACATTACATTATGTAGCGTATTTTACACAATCAATTTGTGTATAAAACAGCAAAGTTGTTTATATGGGCGTATATTTCAGAGTGGCGTGATCCGAGGTGCCTCGGATGAAACCTTTCCTACTCGAGAGCCTCAACAGATGGGGAAGTAAATTTTTGAGCTCCCTGGTGGTTTTGCCAGTAAACGAAGGTGGATTTGTTGCCTCCCTTGGATGGGAGAAACAGAATCTCATGCGAGAAATAGAACACCCTCGTCGAAAGCCCACCAAGGCCTGCTTGTAATCCCAAAAAAGAGCGCTGGCACGCCATGAAACACATAACTCTTGCACGGTAGGTTTACTGCTTGGGTTTTTTAACCCCATTGGACTACGAATACCACAGGGGTCTTTGAATGACTAAATGGAAGACTACATCTAACAGATACTGAAATTTGTTGCCAGAAAATAAAACTAAACTCAACGTTTTATACGATCACTCGTGTTACAATAAAAACGAGTCTGAAATGACTCATTCAAAAGTATTTGGAGAACAAGTTTGCTTTTTACTCCCCGGAAATGCTTTGACAGGCCTTCACTAAAAGCACCTCCATTTGCCTGTGAGTCATGATGCGCCACAGTTTGTCTTCGGGAAGAGAAGAGCGCTCTCTTGGTGATTGATAAATACCTTTAAAAATGATCATTTGCTTGTCATTGGAAGAGATAAAATCTATGAAACATTTTCTGGGCCTTTTTTAAGATCAACAGGAGTGGAGAATGAAAGGGTATCATTATCGATGTCTATAATCGAGAAACTTGATGAATGTAAATAAAATGGGTTTTCAAACAATGTGCAGTACAAGATCACGACTTGAGAAGAGGAGCGCAAAAAATACACCTGAAGTAATGACGCAATGACCCTAAAGATTCATCGCAAATCTTTATTTTTGTCTCAATTTACAAAAAATATATATTTTTTTAAATGGCACAATGCGGTATAAAAACATATCCGTTTACATATTAATAAATATCCATCAAGCATGAAAGCGGGAAAAAAAACCAGAAATCATTTTATTTCTGAAAAGGAATGGCGTGGCTCTGTAAAATATATTACAATTTATTCATTTTCACAAATCCATCCAGAAAAACAATAAACAAAAGAAATGTCTTCAGTGACCAACATATAGAGGTGAATCGACGACATAAATAAAAGACATAAATGCCCCGCTGAATGGGACTATTTACTGTATAGCATATAACTGTATGTAGATTAGGGGTGTCATAGAAAATGATTTGAATAGGAAAATCGTTTAGTTTTTTGGGGTTTTTTTGCATTTAAAAAGATGACCATCCAACCGAATCGAAACATTCCACTTCAAAATACGAGTATATCGTATGTCGAGATACATATATTTTTTTTTATTTATTGGCGAGATAAGATATATATATTCAAAGCAAAAGCCATAGTTTCAGTACTGACCAGGTCATTCATATGTATGCTCAATGACAACGAGAAACTCATTTACATCATCCCCTCTCGAACAGAGCCATACTGATATCGAGTCTAGGGTTGTCATTAGTCTTTCAATTATTCCATGGCTGGCGCGATTTATACTCCTATATTCAAAGCAAAAGCCATAGTTTCAGTACTGACCAGGTCATTCATATGTATGCTCAATGACAACGAGAAACTCATTTACATCATCCCCTCTCGAACAGAGCCATACTGATATCGAGTCTAGGGTTGTCATTAGTCTTTCAATTATTCCATGGCTGGCGCGATTTATACTCCGGAGCGATTGATCACCCAGAAAATACGGTAAGCATTATCACACGGGAGGGATTGATGTTGTAGTCACTAACCTTTTTTGAACGCATTCAGTTACTATTTCTGTCATTGTGTTTCATAGTAAAAGCAGATGTTTGGAAATGTCTTCATTTGATTAAACACAAAACATAACCAGCCTGCTTTTAAGGACTACAAAAATTTGAAAAACTGCTGTTGAATGACTGAAATAAAAGGATTTGGACAAATTTTAAGCTAAACAATGGTTCTAAACAATTACTCAATTATTAAAATAGTTATCGATTAATTTCATAATTGATTAGTTGTCGAGCAATTGATTAATTTGGACAATCAAATAAAATTATCATCCCATTAAACCATATTCAAAGTCGTTCCACGTTAAAATTGAGCTGCCCTTGAAAGGTATCGCACCCCATGTTTTTGGAATATGCATCAAATCATCTTTTTATTGGAGAGATTCACACCCAGTGAAATTCATCCGTAATTAGTGTCATGACCCATGCTTTCAGCCCCATACATATGATTAAGTTCTATATACAGTCTGCCTAAGTAGAAGTGGTGTGATGTGACCAAGTCTGAGCAATTGCCAATTTGCCAAAGCTGTTTCGTTACTGTATGGAGGTTAATAGAACTGCAAAGACAAGAGTTGTGTCGTTTCCCTTAAGTGTAGTCGACCTTCACACAGCCTACTGAGGACTGTTGGTGATAGCTTTGAGAATGTCACACGTGTTCTTGGAGATGACCTCTCGAAGCTTTCGTACGCGACGAGGACTTGAGGCGCCCACATAGCTGTGCGGCTCCAGCACAGCCATGCCTTCGCTAACGTTACCCATGATGATGACCTGGCCCTCGGCGGCGGCGCCTGTAATGTTGGGGCACGGGCAGTTCCAGTCCATGTTGATGAAGTTTACCTCGAGAGGCTCCTTACCAAAAAAGCGGAGGCCCATCTTCTCATCCTTGAGGATCTCCTCCACAGTCACAAGAGCGTGGCCAGAGTCTTTCTCCTCTGCGAGCTCAGTCATGCGTCCCAGGACGACAAAGTCGCTGCGACAGAAGCTGGTCACTATCTTACCTCTCGGCTTACAGGCTTTGCAGTTGTGGTTTTGGGGGTAGGGGCACATCTCTTCGCATGCTTCTTTGGATTCAAAGTTGTTGTCATTGCCCCCGCATCCTCCGTAGATGAATGACTGGCATTGGCGCAGGCTGCTACTGTAGGACCAACGGGGCTCATAGGCCTTACATGGGCCTTGCAGACTTGGGAGGTCGCAGGGGCCCGACAACTCAGGACCACAGCACTGCATGCACTTGTCGTGGGTCTCAAACAACTTTCTTGGCTGTTGGCCGTTGCTGTGGCAGTGAGCAAAAGAGATGCAGTTGTTGCTTAGCGAGTCATAGAACCAGCTCACTTTCTCAAGGTCACTCCCACAGAGGTCGGGATTGTCGGGGGGTTTCAGACACTCCTCAGGGGAGCACCGGGTCAAGTCCATAGCTACTGGAGTCTTTGATGGCTCTATGGGCAGCACCATGAGTGTGTGGTGGACTTGTACCGAGCCAGACGGGTTCCGAGCTGTGCAGATGTAGACTCCCGAGTCATGCATCTTGGCGCTGTAAATGACAAGCTGACCAGCGTTGGTGACAACCATATTCCCCTGGACGTGATTGCGCCCCATGACCACCTTCTTGACATCTTCCGAAAGCTGTTTTTCCCAAGTGATCTCAGGCGGGGGTCCCCCCGTGACATCGCACAGGAAACTGGCGGCGTCACCCACATTTACAGTCTGCTGAACGGGGGTGCTCAAGACGAGAGGCGCCTGAGGCACTGCGGGAGGTGGTATGGTCACCTGCAGGGGAGTGGTCGTCGGGTGGAAAGTGGTCACC
The DNA here is from genome assembly GCF_001891065.2 of Hippocampus comes. NCBI lineage: Eukaryota > Metazoa > Chordata > Actinopteri > Syngnathiformes > Syngnathidae > Hippocampus > Hippocampus comes. The sequence continues at coordinate 476,651 of NW_017805781.1, read as the reverse complement.
GGGGGTAACGCAGGGCTCGTACTCAGCCAGGTGAGGTGGAAGCGACACATTACAACGGAGAGGCTGATACCCTTGGAACACGCCTCAGCATCCATGTAGCACTTGTTGTAGTAGGTCATGCCATCCGAAGCACACGTAAAGTGAGGCTCCCTCTCGCAGCGATCCCGACATTTACACACTGGCTGGCCATCCCAGATGTCACACTCTGCCCCTTGCTGGGTGCACATGAATGTGGCACAGGTAGCTTCCTTGGGCATGCCCACGGGGCCTTTCTCCCCAACCATGTATCGGGCTGCCACACAACTACGATTCCCGCACACATTCTGGCAACATTTCTCAAAGGATTCACACTCCTACAAGACAGACAGAGAAACAAATTACAAGGTTGTCATCAGAAAGTAGGAAACAAACAGAACACTGATCAAGGTTATTTCAAGGGGAGAGCAAATGCTCATTTACATCATCCCCTCTCGAACAGAGCCATACCGATATCGAGTCTAGGGTTGTCATTAGTCTTTCAACTATTCCACGGCTGGCGCGATTTACACTCTTTTTTTTTTTTTTTCAGTGATTTAATTTTTTTTTACTTAAAGGTGACATTAAAAACTTTTAGAAAACTTTGTAAGTGCTTGTAGTATGCAAGGAGTTGGGCCTTTGCAGCGCCTGGCCACTCTTCAACTGTGAAATTAAACAACCAAATACATGTACTGTTATCTGTTTATTTCTGAGAATGAGTGAGCTTGTTTTACACTTCTGCCCCACGTTTATGGAACAGTGGCTCTATATTTGTGTCACAATTGATTAAAAGGCAAGTGAATCAATTCGTACATCAATAGATAACTATCAAATAAAGTCTCATTTGCTCGCTTGACCAGCGGTTTGGTCATTCTGTGCAATTGTTGTTGACATTGCGAGCAGCAACTGAATCAGAACCGCTAATGTTACGGTTAGCTTGCTGCTCTTCACTTCAAAGATTAACATGCCATCCTGTGTCATCATCATGCGCTTCAGCACCAATCCGGGTTCTCTTTGGGCGCTGACATTTGTGGGTCCAATTATTTCCAACCTTCCTCTGCCACACACTTGAGTCATGAGCTTGCATCGTGAGGGACAAAATGTCAAACATAGCGGTTTTAGATTTTAAGAATATAACGTGCAATACCAGACAGGATACTTTAAGGTACAGTGAAACTCCTCTACAACGAAACCTACATGGGCGAAAATACCCCCTAGTGTGAAAAAAATCTTCATGCATTAGCACCGTTCCCACTTTCCTGCCGCCCATACGTGTGTGGGTGTGCGTGTGTGTGGGTGTGCGTGTGTGTGTGTGTGTGTGTGTGTGTGTGTGTGTGTGTTTACATCTGAGATTAGATTTGCTACAGTGAAAAACCCCCTGTTGTGAAAAATTTCTTGCTGCAAACATGATTTCGTCGTAGAGGAGTTTCACTGGATTCACAATCTATGTTGAAGTATGAATTCTTATTTTTTTATGGACCATGTAAGAAAAACAGTTCAGTTTAAGGTGCATCATTCTCCTTGAAACATTACAAACTAGCCTGTGTCCACAAAGAAAGAAAGCAGCTAGCGGTTAGCTGCTGGTAGCAAATAGCGCGAACCTGTGACGTATCATACAATGACAGTGCAATAAAGTTGCGATTTCTGAGCATCCTGAATTAGCAACTGTAATATGATTTCGGGATGGCGTTGCATTAATGTTGTGAACAACTATTTAATGGCAATAAAAATGGTCATAAGGGAAGCTGAAATGTCAAAACGACAAATCAAGCTAGCCGTCACGCCACTATGTGTAGCAACTTCAGAATAAAATCCAAGTACGACATTTGGATTGTGTCAATGTATGATTGGGTTAGCTTTTATTTTGAAGTTAGCCTTAGCGTTGGTTGGCATGTTACGTTATGTTAGCAGCTTGATGGTGCACACATTAGTTAGCCTTAGCGTTGGTTGGCATGTTACGTTATGAGTATGTAAGCAGCTTGATGGTGCACACATCAAATAAACTGGTCACAGAGGCATGAAATAATTCCTCAATCCTGATTTTTTTTTTAATTATTTGAGGTACCCGAATTACTGAAGGATTTGTATGAGGAAGAGAGAAATAGAACAAGGGAGGGTACACTGTAAAGAGTTCCGGGACACACAAAAAGTCCTGGTTTGCTGGTTTGTAAGGCTAAAATTGAGAAGTGCTGGTACTCTGTACCACTGTGTTCTGGCCCACTTAAACCACTGGGCAGAACCAACGATTAGTAGATTTACTAGACAGAAAATAGTGTCGAATCCACTCAAAACGCCGCTTTAAATGATAGACTTGAAAATCTTTTAGTTTGAAAATTGACCGCTGTTTTTTTACTGACACTGTGGCGCAATCAACAGAGTCCATTGCACACATTTCCAGGTTGTGCTGCTGTTGACACTGATTTATGGTCAAACTAGAAAGGGCTAAAAGAAGGCAGCCATGTTGGCAGGGGCGACAGTCACAGAAAAGTTCATGTAAAGAATGGATATTATCGTACCATTAGCATAGGTACACATGCAGCTCAAGAGGAGTGTGTTGTATCTATCTATTCATATTTTTGGCTGTTGTTTAATGAAGCAGGGCTCTCATGTACAATATTTTTGCACCATATACAATTTTTGATCATAGTTTTTGTTTTGTTTTTTTTTTGGTCAAGCATCCACATCCACAATATTGGATATTTTGAAGCAAAAAAAACCCCCATTTTAAAGCATAATTGGCTTTAATGCACAAACCTTCCCCTCATTAGTCCATTAGTTTAATTATAACCCTTTCATGCACCAACGTAACCTGATAACATGATAAGCTGTCCACTGTAGTAACTGCTGTCCCTGAAAGGGTTAATATATCCCTTACCCGATAAAGGATCGACTGGTTGTGAAATTAGTCTCCCCGACAAATTATGCCAAGCAAAATGCAGTAGCAAGAAAGCATACCCGGAACAGAAATAACCATGCTCGTGAGCTGCTAAATAAAATGTAACCCATCAATACATGTTTCTACACCGATTGTCCTCATCAGGGTTTTGAAAAAAAAAAAGAATAATTGAAAAATTTTTTGTAATCCATTTGACTTATTCTGACAACAAAGTTCAATGGCATCCAATAATTATCTGGGTTTAAATGTTGAATTTCGAGCCACTGTATAATACATATATATATATATATATATATATAAAATTATTTCAATACATTTCTTACCTGATCTGATCCACACTCTCTTGTACAAGTACTCATGGCGTCCACCCAGAGGTTAGGATTCATGTCGTTCGGGCACATTCCCGCGTGTGAGTAGGCGAGATGAGGCAGAACCCCAACTTGGAGCTCCATCCACACACTGGCCACAAACCAGATCCAACGCGGGAACAGCATCCACCACATCTCAGCACTTGGAGCGCAGTTCCACACGCGGCCAAGAACACAAGTTTGGTCGAAGTTTTGAACTCGGCGAAGTCTTAAAAAGACCCGCGGGAGCACATTATACGCGTGTCAAAAGATGCGCGGAAGGGCCAGCAACAGGACAGGAGTCGACTTGAGCCTGAGGAAGTTGGAGGAACATTTTTAAGTGAGTGGTTGGCTCTGGGCTGGTACCTGCCCGTTGAAGGGTCTCGTCCGCCTCCTACACACGCACGCAAACGCGCGCGCACACACAGACAGACAGACACACACCCACACACACACACACACACACACACACACACGGTTAACCGTTTGAAGGCTCCACCGGTGCCAAAGCGCGCTGTGCGCAAAGATTCACCCAAAACCAAAATATTTCAAGTGCAGAAATGTTACTATGAGTGACACATATACAGAGGAGCTCGAAATGTCAATGTCAAATATACTGGAGTTAAATGAAAGCCTACTCAAGTTATGAAAGACGATGTTTACTGTCTGGAAAGACCATCGAGATATTATTATGACTTTTCAGTTTTAAAAGTTGCGTCGCTGACTTTATTTAGAGATGGATTGAGAGAGTGTTCATGTCCAGCTCAAGAATTTTGGATTATATTTAACTAAGAACAGTCAAGACATAGCCACTGGGTTTTCCTTTTGAAAATCAACGAATTTGATAAATATTTGAAATATCGGCAATTGCTTTCCATTAACTGATTCACTCCCAAAGACGTTTTTAAACGTCTTTTCAGACTTGGTCTAGAATTGGCTGGTACTGAATAAACAGGTCGTATTTAAGTGATATTAAGACAAAAGAAAAAAAATCCAAAGGGAGCTTCATAATTTGCATTCGTTTTTTTTTTTTTTAATTGGTACAATTTTCTGTTGTTTCCTCTCATCAGTTTCTTATGCAAAATCGATCAAAATGGATTGTAATGAGTTTTTGTTAAATTGTCTCATATATTTTCGCATTTGTTCATGGTCTTCGCAGGCAAAAAATACTTTAAAATGTACTCTTTTCATATTTTACAGTCACATTTTATTCTCGTTCGACAGGGACCAAATTGGTCTTATAGAGTAAAATGTCTCGACAAAATTTACTGTGTAAACAATTTGGGTGTTATTTATTTATTTTTTAATTTTTTTTTTTACAAATTACTGACCAATCAAAAATGTTGAAAATGGCTTGCTGTCTTGGTTGGATTTCATAATAATGGTTGAGCAAACACGCCGTTTGTGGGGTCTCCTGAAAAGTGATGATTTTGGAGGTACAGTATGAGGATTTCAAATTGCAAGCATTTTTAGTTAGCAACCCTCTTTTTAAAATAAATGTTTCAGTAATAATATTGAAACAAACAGTTTTTACTAAATTCGAAACAGTTATCCATCCATCAAACCATCCATCCATCCATCCATTTTCTAATCTATTTATGTTCACTAGGGTCACATGTGTGCCAGAGCCTATCCCAGCTGTCTTCGGGCAGTAGGCAGGCTACACTTTGAACTGGTTGCGAGCCAATCGCAGGGCACACAGAGACGAACAACCATCCACGCTCCCGCTCACACCTAGGGACAATTTCGAGTGTTCCATGAACCTGCTAGCCATGTTTTTGGAATGTGGGAGGAAGCCAGAGTACCCTGAGAAAACCCACGCAGGCACGGGGAGAATGTGCTCACCAGTCGACTACCGTGCCGCCACTCGATTTGTTGTCCATATGTTCTATGAGGCAATTATCCATTTACATGTATTTGGGTTTACAGTAACGGCCCTCAGAAGGAAACCATACATTGTAAAAAAAAAAAAAAAAAAACAACCGATAGAATCTATCCAATAAATTTAAGGTCACGATTTGCGGCCACTTTCATTTGGTATATTTATTTGTAGATTTTGGTGAAAGACTACCGGTATCTCAATTTAAAAACTACTTTCATAAATTTTACCTCACCTTTATTAAATTCCACAATTTTATTACTTTATTATTGAAAGCTCTTGTCAGCTCAGTATCTTGCTTAATAAGGACACAATGACATGGTCACCAGGGCTGGGGATTGAACCCACACCCTTTGGGTTGTGAGTCCACTTAAGCCATGTGGCGCTTTGCATGATTATAGTGCAGTATACGTACGGATGTAACAATGGAGGAAAACTACTCAATTTAAGTTTTTCATAGCTTTTTGGTGAGGGTACTCTTTACCCAATATTTATTACCCAATTAATCCTTTCAGGGACAGCGGTTACGACAGGTTACAGGGTGCATGAAAGGGTTGAAATTGCTGCAAATTGTTACCCTGTATCTATGGGGTAGATTCGAGAGGTTGTATTTTTCTTTACACTATATATTTATTGAGTACAGTATTGTTCTTTTAAAGTGTATGAATTTTTAAAAAAAATCAATAGGTACTACTTGTTAAATCTTTTCGAGACACATGATCACCAAGCCAGATTTTTGTCATGCCATTTTAGAAACTTGCACATTACTTTTACGTTTTTTTTTCTCCTCTGAATGTGTTTAAATTTTAGTTTGTTCTCGTCATTGTTGTGACTTTTGTTTTTCCCTGCTTTCCTTCCAAATGCGGTTGCCGTTGTGTCTTTGCTTTTGTGAAGCACATTGAGTTGCCTTGTGTATGAAACGTGTATAAATGAAGCTGCCTTGCCTTGGAAAGGAACGAATGCCACCCACATTTTTAACTAGACCACTTTTTAAATGAGGTCCCTGGCGAGGTAAGCTGAGTGCAATATATTTCACACAAGACAAACACTAAAACATAGACTTGAAAGGGTAATGGATGAAGGTGTTATTCGAATTCACACTATGCATTCCTTTCCCGTCCGCGCATTCCCAATTGGTCGTTGACAGTTCAACTGAGGACAGCCTTCCCATTCAATAATATCGGATTCACGCTGGGTCCAAGTTTGTCTGCGGGGAGTATTTTTGTTTGTTCTAGACGGCAGGTTACGATTTCATAAAACAGATGTTCGCTCCGTTATAGAGCCAATGACTACAAAATGCTCTCCAGTTTGATAAACAATATAGCCTACGGATATTTTAACTTACATTTAGTTTGGATAGCACACTCTTACACGTTACTATTCCGAGGACTGAGCATGACAAAGTTAACTATTGTCTAAAATAGAGGACACCAAACTACAGGTAACTTCCAAGACTACGTGAGTAGCCCACAACCCTGTTCTAAAAGTGCTTGCCATTGATGGGACATTGCCTTGGATTGTTGTACCGTTATTCGAAAATGTAAAGACAGAAATCTCTAGCTATATACTGCTGCATATCAACTCTTTAAATAACAGTTGATCATTTCTGGGAGAAATGATTAACATGGTCAATGTTTTCATTACCGGTATGTCAAAATGCTGGGACGACTACACAGCAACGCTATTCCTCGCTTGAAACTTTACTTAAAAATGGCTTCAACATGGTACTCTAGCGACCCCTTTGGGTTAGACGCAGGTGTGCCGAACCCTATTACAGCTGACTTGGACGACAGGTGTGGTACAGCCTGGATGGGCCACCAGCTAATGACGGGGTACAATTAGACAAACAACCATTCACAGCTTTGCCAAATGTCGTTTTAATTGCTGGAGAACCTTTCAAACAGTAAAGTGGACGTGCTAATCAGTAGTTCAACATGCTCCCTTTTACACAGTATTATTTCTGTCACCCTCGTAAGTATTGGAGTTTTGTTCCATATGTTGCTGGCTATAGCGTTTCATCTCATTTTATTATTGATGTCCTGTACACAAAGATTTGGATCGAAGGCCAGACCAAGTTTAATTTATTTGTAATACTCATTAGATTTTTTTTTTTTTTTTGAATATCAGGCCGCCTTCAATTACTTTGTTGTTTTTAAGCCTACTAGATAACGTGGGGGAACTAATTGTACACTACATTTAAGGTCACTAGCTATTGCTGCCTTGAATAAAACAATCAAATGGTTTACATTGGACGTATCTGTCATGGAACCAGACCGTGTCGTTAATGTCAGGGAGCTTCACTGAAATGCCACTATTGTGCTCTCTAGTGGCTAGTTGCCGTAACTACATAATTTTCCGAGTCCAACTCCAGCGGACGTTTAGTTTAAAATCTTTTATTTCCTGTTCTCTTTCTGATTTTTTGTTGGTAGGTGTGCAGTATTACAGCAATTGTGTATTGTAAAACGAAAAGACATTTATCAGATCTTCAAATAATTACGGGTATCGGTATATCAAGTCAAGTATCAAGTACAACTTTATTGTCAAATGTGCTGTATGGGCATACAGCACAGATGAAATTTCCTCCCTCTTCAACAGACAACAAGAGGAGCCGCTGCGGGTGCCCACACCACCATAAAAAAGAACACTTAACATAAAATGACAAAATAATACAACACAACACAAAGCAGACAGTCGTGCCATCTTAACCACTTTTCCTCCATTCACTTTGTTGTTTGAAGCAGTTATAGATGAAAGAGGAGTGAGTCAAAATGTCCTTTTCACCAGTGGAGCAAAGACGTCATGGTGAAATGTGCACACGTCTGCTACAAGCTAAGCTTGAAGGCAACAAGAAGCTGTAGCATCCATTTACAAAAAAGAGATTGGCGCTCTTCTCCTGTCCCATTTAAATCGCTTCAATTCCAAGCCGCGACTCCCAGTTCCAAATACGCATCGGCGCTATGCGCGGACGCTCCTTTCTTATCATTGTCAGCTCCTCAAGCCATGCATCCATCCAGCCGGACACTGTCCATCAGCACTGACCTTTTCGCTGAACAAAGCGGGGCTGTGAAAATGCTGCCAATTTCAGGCGCGAGACACGAACACCCCGGAGCTGTCCAGCAACGATAGTCAATTGGCGCCAACATTCCTCCCAATCAAAATCAGTGCTGGTAGACGTGTGCCGCCGAGAAGGCGCAACCACCAAACACATATATAATTTTTGGTACTCACATAGTAGCTGCATATTTTTAAAGGGTAAACATTCTACATAATTGGCTGCTTGCTACTGAAAGGGACACACAACAGTTCACACTGTCCCTGAGTCTTAAGTGAACCCTCACTGCCTGGACTATTATAATTTACTATATTTTTATTCTGCTTGAATTTGGCACCGCCTGTTGTTTTCTTCTGCAGAGGGAAAACAATCAGGATAAAAAAAAAGTGTGATTTATAGGGAACTAGTCCAGAATTAATGCTCCCAAAAAATGAGGGTGAATAACCTATAATTTGAGAGAAAAAACAAGACATGAATGCATCAATCTACCACAATCATAATTTCCTTTTTTAATACAAGCATTACAATATTTCATATTTTGGTGTTACAGAATTCAAGTTTTATAGATAGATTTGGTTCACAGAAGAATCACATCAACAGAACAAACATCCCTAGCTGCATAAAACCAGTACACAAACCAACAACAAAAAAAAACCCCAACAGCTTAAATAATGATAAGTACAAAAATAAGTGGATTCATCACTTTTTTTTTTGCAGACAGTACAGTGGCACAGAATCTTTTATCACTGGTAAAAAAAAAAAAAAAAAAGTAACATAAAAATGCCTCTTTGTTGATAACTAACCGGTGTTTTGTTTGCGGTCAACACAGCTTACGAGAAAACGATACATTCACTTGTTTTCTTCACCTCACTGGCTGAAGGCACTTATAATCAGATTTGGAGGAGCAAATAAAGCTTGTTTTTCTTCTTTCCTGTGCCATTTTCGTGACACACAGGGGCTGTCCTTTCAGTGCGAGATGATTAAATGACTCCGTGTAGTTCTTCGCAACTGCTATTTGACGCAAGTCTGCAATGGCGCTTCAGACGGTAGCGCTGTGAAGACTCGAAACTCTCGTTTATGAAAAGCTGCTTCTCTACGACGCCAGTCCTGCATCTTTCGCCATTCCGTAGAAAATTCCGCGCTGTGATATCAGATTTGAAGGAGTATCAAACTCTGCAATCTGTCCTTTGTCCAACACCAGCACTCTGCAAGGACACAAAGTATGAACATTTCTCATAGCGATGTGTGCGGTGGTGGTGGTAGGGACAGTATGCCAGAGAGTCAGCAGCGTGACTAGACACAAAGGAAGGTGCTGGGCGGGGCTGCGAAGATGCGCAGACAATCAGCTCACGGGATAAATCCACTTGTGATGTCATTGGTCGACGTCGCGCCGGGAACCAATCATGCGCCTTGAATGAATGCCCGTTGCATATACAGTGAAACTCCTCTACAATGAAATCATGTTTGCAGCAAGAAATTTTTCACGACAGGGGGTTTTTCACTGTAGCAAATTTGATCTCAGATGTAAACACACACACACACACACACACACACACGAGCACACACACACTCACACACACACACACACACACACACACACGTATATGTACACGCACACACAAACGTATGTGTACTCTTTATTTTTATTCCAATAGTGAATAAGTATGAGCATAAACTTATTTGACACTTCATATAGTCAGTGTAGAAAGAAAAAAAAGGGAAAGAAATTGCAAGCGTCCCGTGGCTGTTTTTAGCATGATAACAAGTAAAGCATTCGAGGAAACGTTCGTTTATTTGAATGTCCGTCGAGCCATAAGCAATTTAGCATTAGCAGCTAATCGGATGCTATGGATCTAGCTCAGTATCTAAACACATAGACAGTGAGTCTTGGCCAATGGCAGAGCAGCTATGAGTATGTTGAGTCCAAGAAAGTCGCAGCTGTGACCGAAATAAACATAGTTCACTATGTAAACCAATGTGGTGGTTGCTGTTGCCATTTCCAAACGAAGCAGTAGAGGTCACTGTTGGATTAGACTTCGTTGAAGTGAATCTCGTTGCGAGGCAAGAGCAGAGAAAAGGATTTCGTATCACGCAACAGGTTTTTTTTTTCATTGTATGGAGGGCGGGAGAGTGGGAATGGTGTTAATGCATGAAGATTTTTTCACACGAGGGGGTATTTTCACCCACTTAGGTTTCGTTGTAGAGGAGTTTCACTGTATAGTCATTTTTTTTTTCTGAATGCAGTACTTTGGAAAAAAAATAAATGAAGCGCAATATCGCGAGGGATCACTGTATATCTTAAACTGTTCTTCTGTGTTTTAAGCCTTTCAGGGACAGCGGTTACTACAGTGGACAGCTTATCATGTTATCAGGGTACAGATTATCATTATTGGCGCATGACAGGCTTAACATAATCAATAAACAACCATTAGGAAATATAGGAGTTTGTTTCTTAGTGAGCCAACTGACACATTTTTAAACCTCACAACTTGAATGAAATAACACACGGCAAAGAGGTTTCTCACCTTGTATAATCCATAATTGTGTTGAGTCTGTGCGCAATAGTAAAGACGGTGCAGTCTTCGAACTGAGTCCTAATAGTAGACTGGATGAGATCATCCGTCTCCAAGTCGACAGCAGCAGTCGCTTCATCAAGTATGAGGATTCGCGTCTTCCTGAGAAGGGCTCGGGCCAAACACACCAGCTGCCTCTGCCCCACGCTGAGAAAATGCAACCGGGGGCATCTCACAGTCACGCCTTCAACGCAAACAATGAATCATGGGGAACCATTGCCTGCTCCTTACCTGAGGTTCTCTCCTCCCTCTGTGCACTCCATCTCCAGTTTTGCTGGCTGGTTGCTCACAAACTTGTGCAAATGGGAATGTTCCAGAGCTTTCCACACCTCGTCATCGCTGTACTTCTCGAAGGGGTCAAGGTTCGCCCTGAGTGTTCCAGAGAATAGGACTGGCTCCTGGGACAAAAAAATACACGCACATACATGCTGACATCATATTCTATATCAGAACAAAGCAGATGGTATCAAACCAAGACGAGTAAAATGGTGAAATGAGGGACCGTTTTGGTTTAATTTAAAAAAAAAAAAAAAAAAAAAAGTTTTAGCTGGTAAGTGAATATCCACATTCAGCAGACAACAGATTATATGTGTCTGCAATGGTGGTTTCTGGTATGCTTATGTCAACTGTATTTATAGAGCACTTTAAAACACACACACACAAACACACACACAAACACACACACACACACACACACACACAAGTCCAAACTATAACAAACATACAAAAAATGCTATTGGATATGGTTTTCTACTCGGATCATGCCATTTGTAACACTGTTGGGAAATGTGTGCCCCCTTGCGGAGTCACTCTGTGTAGAAGAGATGCAAAAAGAAATGGTAGGGTTCAAACTTCAAATTGTCCATAACGTCTCATGTAAAGTTTCTTCGTATAACACAGTGAGGAAAAACTCACAGAGGGCCAAAACTCAAAGCACACTTTTGGTTGAACATTTATTGAACAGACGGTACTAAACACACACAGGTACCATAATTTTCCGCACTTTAAGGCGCACCTAAAAGCATTCCATTTTTTTTCAAAAGCCGACATGGCGCCTTTTCATCCGATGCGGTTTATATGTGGATCGATATTCTGATTTCTTGGACGTACTATTTCAAATGTTCTGGAAAAGCGCATTGTTACAGCTGTGGCGGTTGTGAACGCGCTATATAAATAAAGCTGTTTTGTATTGTATTCCTTTAACGTAGCTCCATCTAGTGGATGCATAATGCAACCGCAGCCACTATTGCAGCTTCTATTCTATGCACCTTATCATGCGGTGTGCCCTACATATGAAAATTTTTTTAAAAATAGGACATTCATTGAAGGTGCGCCTTATACTCTGAAGCGCCTTATTGTGCGCAAAATACGGTACACTACGTTATTCAAAAATAAATTGTCATACTTTTTTCATTATATGGCTGGTCCTACTACTTATACTCCCCTTATATTTATTCAAAGTCCGTGCACCCTCTGCTTCTCCCCAACACGTAACAAACGGATTTTAAAAGTGTGGTGAAGCTCGTCTGCGAATTTGCTTCGGGTGACAACAAGAGCCTGAGAAACATTCTGGGACGCAACCATGTAACGAGCTGCGTTCGGGAAACGAGGTCTACTGCTGAATGACTTCTTTCTTTGCGAAATTTGTTTTCACGGCTCAATTTAGCCGTTGCAGCTTTTAATAAGGTGCGTTTTGTAGGCTGGAAATTACACAAAGGTTATTCCCATCACTCTTTTTCAAGGGGCTATCTTGTCATATGTTGGCATAGTAGCATTTTACAAACAGTCATATGAAATTGTCAGACATTCCATTTTGTTGATGCCAAATTTAAAATCGCTCTAAAAGCCAAACCAAACTTGCAAAACATGTTCATCAATGTGAGTTGTCGACTTCTAGCGGGCCCTTTTTAATTTCCCCACAGGAAAAGTATACTTGCACTAATTTGCAGAAACTATGCTCTTCTTCACCCATCCATTGGACAGTAAAACAAACACAATGTGTGTTTTTGTGTTAAGATACGTACCTGTGGAATGATTGTAAGTTTGGACCTCAGGTCATGCAGGCCAATCTCCGATATCTTAACATCATCGATGGAGATCTCGCCTTCAGCGGCTTCCAGCAAACGGAAGAGGCAGAGCGTCATGGATGACTTGCCGGCTCCTGTTCGACCCACAATACCAACCTGCAGAAAATGTAATCATGCCATGTGTTGATGGCCCAATGTGCTCCTCTTCGACGAACCTTATTCCCATCCCCCCTGCCCTACCTTCTCTCCTCCTTTGACACTCAGCGTCAAGTTTTTCAGCACCAGATCCAGTCCCTCGCGGTATCGGACGCTGTAATTGTGAAACTCCACATTCCCCTGCGTGGGCCAATCGGCATGGGGTTTCTTGTCCTCGATTTCCCAGGGTGCCTTTTGCATTTAAAAACAAAAAGAAGAACAAATGAAGAACCTCTATTTTTAATCCCTCATTCTGTCACTCAAAAGTGTCAACTTTTTGACAACGTAAGAGAGCCGAGACATGATGAAGAGGAAAACATCTGCATGCCTTCTGCTCTTGTATCTTGTACTCAAGATCAGCTTTGATAAGGAGCATGGTGCCACATGGAAGAACGTGTAGTCGTAAGAAGAATAAAATTGAACAAGCGAGGCTAACTGTTAGCTAATATGGTGACTACAGCTAGTTGATAATCAGGATTAAAATTACAGCCCAATTATCTGGATGAGTGTATATTAAGTGTGGGGGCAATGTGGACAAAATCTTGGTATTCGTGCCAGATTTCTCAAAATGATCCTGATATTACTCAGAAAATTAAGCTTTAAAAAAAAAAAAAGAATAAAAATATCAAACGGTATGTGGAAAGAGCAGCTTTTTCAATTACAACATAGTAACAGTTATCAACATGAACAAAGTTAGCAATAAATAAAAAAATAATTGAATTCACATTATACTATCATCGTGCTTGAACGATAAATAATGATGCAACAACACAAGTGTGTGTGTGTGTGTGTGTGTGTGTGTGTGTGCGTGTGTGTGTGTGTATGAACAGCATCAATGTGTGCTTTAGTACTAAGGCGTGCCGCAAAAGGCGCGAGGCTTCCGAACCCGTCTTGAACTGGACCATCGCCAAAAAAAAAACCCCAAAAACAAAATACGGTTGGCCACTCACTCTTACACTCCAGCAGAGTGAACCGTGCCTCCCTGTATCACGTTTTGAGGCTCTCCATACAATATATTGCATTACATCACTTTTTTTTAATCCACAAAAAGATGGTGACAGTCAAGGAACACACAGGTTGCTACTGAAATATAGTACGTGGGCGATAATGATGAGGAAAGGGCGGCTATTTTGAAAGGCGAGACTCGCTCCCATTCGAACGAATGGACCTACGAGGCGTGGACTGCTCATATATTTTTACCACAAACCTCGCTATTTCATACATTGGCACAGGTGAAATTATAAATATGGTTAAGTACAGTTGTAAAACAACATATGAGTACCAGATCTACTTGCTTTGGCCTGATGGTGCACAACTGCTTCTCGATGGTTGAGGACAAAGAAATTTCTCGCATGTGTGGTACTACGTCTGCGTGTGTGTGACTCATGCTCTCTCTCTCCTTCCATCAGATGATTGCCATAGCCTGGCTTTAGCTCTCCAACAACGGCAAACTTGAAACAAGGTATGTTGAGGAGAGCGTTAAAAGTCTAGTACTGATAGCGTTTCAATTTTTTACATTAATTAATCCTGAAGGTTCAAATCTCGATATTGATATGACAACGATATATTGCACAGCCCTAGTGTTAATGCTTAACACCTTACACTGTCCACATCCTTTAACGTTGATCACACCAAATTTTCTGCGTGAATGCACACTTCAGTCCCAGCAAGGTTCCATTTTTTTATCATAATCTGTCTTTACAGTTACAATTTATGGCAAATCCTGTATGATAATATCTACTGAGAACTGAGCAGATCCAGAAATACCATTTAAAAGTACAATGTATAATGCACAAATGGCCAGTTGTAATTACATAACCAAAATGCCCTGGTTTGCACAATTTGCCATTTCTGGATTGAATTAAAGTTTATTGTCGCTGTTGCTGTTTGAGAACATGAGTTGGCAGAAGGACAGGAATCTAGGAATGTGTTGCAAATTCCTACTCTTTACCAGCCTATGTGTTATGAAGAGCACTTATCCGGAAAGAAACAAGCTGCTTTTGCATGAGTGTAACACATTCATTTTCCAGAAAATAGAATGTGTTTGCGATCGATCCACCATTTTATTGCACTCGTTGATCTCATTTGAAGGAAACTGGAGATATTTTACATTAAAAAGAAAATAAATACACTAGGGAGTGAATTTGCAACTAAACAATGTTCCAAAAAAAAAAAAACACACCAGAGAGGCAATACCGCCTGGGAATTGTTTCTTCTGAGGTAAGGCAGAATTCTTACGAGCATCTGAATTTTCATAGGCTGAGTTTATTGTTTGCTGTGGTAAAAACTACCCCATACTGTACCTCTGTCTTGGTCTCAGAGTATTCCTTTACTCGTTCCACAGCTACAATGTTGTTCTCCAGATCGGAAGTCATCCGCACCATCCAATTCAGAGACATGGTCACCTGCAAACGCAAGTGACACGCGAACACAACGTGAATTCAACTTAAAAAAACATAAATGACGTGATGGCAATGAAAGCTCGTCAAGTCTTCTTCTGTGTTGATCTTATACTAAGTCATTTGCTGTTACGCGGGAAAATCATGTACAATAAGAGTGAAAAGAAGTTCAGAATAGTCAGAACAGCCCAAACACTTGCATTGTGTTTAATAAAAGACAGAAATTCAAGAATGCATTTTCCGTACCTGTAAAGCATAAGACACTGATAGACCCACGAGGCCTGGGTTAAGGTCATTCTTTCCAGTGACCGCAAACAGAGCAGCAAACAACACGATGCAGTTGCCGATGAACTCAATGCGCACACCCAGCCACCTGTAGGACATACATATAATAAAGTCATTCAACTTATTCAATCCCAGCCATTTTCACTGGAGCAATTCCCTCAATCCCAGCGTTTTACTGGATTTTGACTGATCTTGCACGGCCCACAGAATATTTGGTTCTAATGCTATATAAATATGGAGCCTACCAAAATAAAGTTTGGACTCTCTTCTTTCATCAGAAAAAAAAATATTGTTTCTATCTTTTTCCATTCTTCAGCAATCGGCATTACAAAATGGCGAAGTTTCATGAAAATGGCGATTCCTGGGCAAAAAAACGGAGAAAAAGAGCTTTTTGTAAAAGCATGCATTTCAAGCACGTGAGGCACCACTGCCACCTACTGGTCGCTTTTTTTTACATGATTTACAATGCAAACAGCTTATTCTCATTCACAAATTGCATCAGACCCTCCTCCTCTCTATGACGCAAAAAACAAAAAGACTTAGACATACAAGTACGTCCTTGGTAGGCGGGGCCTAATTTTAAAAAGACGTACAAGTACGTCTTGTGGAATGAAAGAGTTAACTTATTTCAGTAAGGAGATGCCTAGGGGGAGTGTTACTAATTTTGTTGCTTAATTGTGGTGCCTTACTTCCATGAGAATTTATATTCCTGAGAGATTTAATATACTGGCTATATAAGGGCTGGGGGGGTGGCGAATAAAGTCTACCACAAAAAATGATGGACGGAAATTTTTCTGCCCCGGGAAACTACCGGCACTATTGTACGAGATTTAATATACTGGCTATATAAGGGCTGGGGGGGCGGTGAATAAAGTCTACCACAAAAAATGGTGGACGGAAATTTTTTTAGAACCTGCCGGCACTATTGTACGCCATCCACGCAAACATTTCCAAGCCGCATTAAGTCCACTGCACTCCTTTCTAAACCACTCAGGACCTTTTCATGGTCTATTTGCACCCTCTCTTGGTGGAAAGTTGACACTGCAGTCAGTGAGATTTTTTTTCATGTGAGGAGTATGGACACATCTCATCAGGTTTCATCACAGTGATTATATGCTGGACATAGTTTTTACACAGGGCAACTGCCCTTCCTGATGCATCCCACTTATTTCAACACAGGCAGTGACTTGGAATTAGGATCCATCATACAGATTAGGATTATAGCGGTCGTGACTGGGATTTGAATGGCGGTCTCCTGTGTCAAAGTCAGTGGTCCACCACATTGCTGAGCTGCAAGGTAAAATGACTCTGGTAAACTCCCTCCTTTTTTTCCCCTTTATTTAAGAATCTGAATCGAGAATCATTAGAAAGTGGAATCAAATCAAAGAACCATGATTGGAACCGGAATCGCCCAAATTCAAACAATGCCCAACCCTCGATATTGTGCCTTGAAGAAGCAAAAAGCAGAGGTGCTGCAAAAAGCAGAGGTGCAATAATGAGACCACCAAACTCCACCCCCTCAATGCCTCGGTGATGTCGAGAATTTCTGTCCATAAATGTTTTGAAAAGAAGCGGGGATTGAGGACAACTTTGGCAGAGTCCGTTGCTCATTTGAAATGAATCAGACCAAACTCTGACATCAGTTCTAGAAGGACGGCACTTGGGACCCCGTGCTCCCAAGCTACCCCAGCCCCCGCCCCCCAGAACTCCCCAAGGAAAACGTTCAAATGCCTTCTCCAAGTCAACAGAACACGTAGACTGGTTGGGCAAACTCCCATGCACCCACGAGGACACTGACGAAGGTGTAAGAGCTGGTCCCCGGTTCCACCTTAGATCTAAATTTGAGATTCGACCACAAGATGGACCTTCCTCTCCAGCACCCCTGCATAGACGTTACCTGGGAGGCTGAGGAATGTGATCCTTCGGTAATTGGAACACACCCTCCGTTCCGCCAATCCAGAGGCACTAATCCCAGTGTCCATGCTATGTTGTCAAGGCGTATCAATCAGGACAGCTCCACAACATACAGAGTCTTTAGGAACTCTGGGCAAATCTCATCAACCCCCAAGAGTTTGCCACAGAGGAGCTTTTTAACCACCTCAGCGACTTCTTGGGGAGTCCCTCTCAGTCCCCAGGCTCTGCTTTCTCAAAGGAAGGCATGTCAGTGAAATTGAGGAGGTCTTTGAAGTATTCTTCCTCCCGACTCACACTGTCCCAAGTCAAGGTCAGCAGCGCCCAATCTCCACTCCACACAATTTTAATAGAACACTGGTTTCGTCTTCCTGGGAAGCCGAATGGTGGATCATATTTTCCTTGAAGCCACCCAGAAGTTGTATTCCATTGCTTCACCAAACTCCTCCCACGTTCTAGTTTTTGCTGAAGCTGCATTATATTTGGCTAGATGTTACTTGTCAACTGACTTCGAATTCCCACAGGCCAAAAAGGCCTGGTAGGACTCCTTCATCAGCTTGACGGCATCCCTTACTGCCGATGTCCACCAGTGGGTTCGGGGATTGCCGCCATGACAGGCAACAACCACCCCTTACCACCACAACTCTCATCGGCCGGCACAACAATGGAGGCACGGAACACGGTCCATTCGAACTAAATGTCCACCGCCTCCTCCGGGATGTGGGCAAAGTTGTGTCAGAGGTGGAAGTTGAAACTTTTTCTGACAGGGGATTCTGCCAGACCAGTTAACCCCAGCTAACCCCAATTCCCAGCTAACCCTCACAATATGTTTGGGTCTGCCAGGTCGGACGAGTATCTTCCCCTACATAGGAGCCAAAACACCAGCGGGTCGTACTCGGCTCCGCCCCTCTCTTCACCCAAGTGGCCGCAAATCCAATGGCACAACTACAAAATCGATCATTGAACTGCGGCCTGGGTCCTCCTCCTTGTGGGCTCACCACCCGTGGAAGGGACCCAAGGGGGTCGGGTGCCCTGTGAGCTGGGCGCCGGTAAAAGGCAGATACCTTGGCAGAGCCCTAGCTACAGAGCCCTAGCTCGCTTTCGGGTTATTAACCAACAAAATGTACTTGTGCTTCATGTCACAAAATACATAAATAAGATACTGTAAATGAACCTAAAACTAAACAGAAAGACCAAGCCAAGGGAACAGGCACTGATAAAAAGAAGTTGTGTGTGTCAACATACGGAAACAAGATACGTACCTGTTTGATACAATCCCGGGGTAGTAACTCTTTTGGTTCTCATCCACTTTCATATCACTCATGAAAACAAAGGCAGAGTGTCTGCCAAAGGCTCGGATAACACTTGAGCCAGTGATGGTCTCAGAGAAATGGGAATATATGGGCGAGCGGCTGACAGACTCCAGACGCTTCAGCTGCCGAGATGTGGCAACGTAAAATCTCTTAAAGGCAGCAAGGGAAGAAAAACAAACGTGAGGTTCCAAACTATTACGCAACTCAGGCTGACATATTGCAAAAACACATAAAACACATACACGCATACACACTTGCGCAATCAGACACGATATTAAAGCTGGTGCTAACAAAACACTTGCAACGAGTGTCAGATATCAAAGTAAATAAGTATATTAAAGGTTGTAAGTGTGATTTGAGCCCCTCTGAGGGTCGAGTCAACAACATGGAAATCCTCTCTAAGCTAATAGCCTTAGTCAATATTTACAGACTGCACTGCATGTAAATATCAGGCTTGGACTGCAGGCGGTTTGTTGAATATTATATTCTCACAATCACAAGAAGGACCTCGCAGTGGTCATTCCCTTGCGCCCTGAATAAAATGTGCTTCGTGTGTTAAAGTAGTTTGGCTTTGATCGATATCCACAAAGCACTCACACACAGGGACACAAAAAACAGCGATATTAACAAGAGAAATGCCATGCAGGGAAAAATATCATGACAGTCCAAGAAATGATCAAGCTTGTTAGTACGGAATTAAAAGGAAAGCAAATGTTAAAATGACCCACAGTCTTTTTTCAAAATCCATCGACATTGACCAATTCAGTTGTGTGCTCGCTTCATTCAAAATGATTAGTGATCGTCATAGTCACTTTTTTAAATCTGTTTTGTCTGAAAAATGATGCAACAATGAGAACGAAATTATCTAGTCATAGTTCTCAATCACGTGAAAAGTATATTCGGAATTTCGATTGATTTACTAATTCGACAGAAAAGAAATAGGACACTTTATTAGCAAAAATTGGCTATATAATTACAACTACCAGCAACAACATTCACCTGGATCTGATAACCCAGCTATTATCTGCTACAATGCTAAAGCTGCTCCAGTGGCAGGAATAATCTTTCCGAGGCACAGGATCTAATGAGACGACTTAAATGCCTGCTTGATGGAGACTCAATGCATGACGATACAATGAAATCTGCTAATAACAACCAAAGTAGGTAACGAAGGAACATCCTCTCTTAAAATTTTAGCTGGTATACCCCCAAACAGTGCAAATGTGAAAAAAGGTACCATTTCATGGTCTGACATATACCCAAGAAACACTGGAATAAGTGCCCAGATTTAGCTCAACCATCACCAATGAAATGAAACGAGCTAAACTTTATTTTCACTGATACCAACTTCCTAGCAGTTAATCCAAAAGATGCTGTGTTAATTTTTTTTGCTCTTTGATGCGAATATAAAACAAATACTAGCATAGGAAAAAAACCAAACACATAAAAAATAACACGGAAAATAGTGAGTAAAGCAGGCCTCAGATGGTTTTTTTTTATGTTATCTTGACAGAATCTAAACGTGCCAAAGCTTCTGCTGTACATCCTTTGTAGAAACAAATCCCCCACCTCATTATTCTGAATCCTTTCATGCACCAATAATGTTAACCTGTAACCTGATAGCATAATAAGATGTCCACTGTAGTAACCGCTGTCCCTGAAAGGGTTAAAGAGCGACAGTCTGGGTTAATACCACAAAGGTGCACATGCCGCCTCCGGCTTGTTTTGCGTGAACAAAACACAAAATATTCCAGATTATGGAGAAAAATGTTCAACATATTCAATAACAAATTATTTCTGCCACCAGAGCTTTCAGACTGCATTACCATCGCGGTTGCTATATAAGTACTGTACAGTGGTACCTCTACTTATGAAATTAACTGGTTCTTGAAGAAATTTTTTAACTAGAAAATTATGTAAGTAGAGACGTGTATTGCATGTAAATGCCCTAATTCGTTCCAAGCCACCTCCCCCTCGAAAATTCAGACATGAATGTTTCCTAAACCAGAAAAATGCTTTTTAGATTATTGCACAATAAATGAGAGTTGTGCATAATGTAAAAAACAAAGAATAAAGAATAAAAATGACGGTCATCTAACTTTGAACTGCGTCCTCATTGTTTTTTGCCCTCTTTTGTTCATGTTCTCTCTCAGAAGTGTTTTTTCCATGCCGTTTTGTAAAGAACTGATCCGAGGACGTTTGCTTTTGTCGGCTTTTAACAATCCTTTAAAAATGTCCAAGGCAAACATTAGCATCGTAAGCGATCGCCCGACTGGTGAACACTTTTTCTGGGTGATTCATATTTACGTAAGACTATCGGAACGCCTTATGGCCCGACGAGGACGCTACATAGACATAGACACTACATAGATATCTATCTATCTATCTATCTATCTATCTATCTATCTATCTATCTATCTATCCATCTATCTATCTATCTATCTATCTATCTATCTATCTATCTATCTATCTATCTATCTATCTATCTATCTATCTTCAAATAGACACATTCGGTAGAGGGCCCTCTTAGCCAATGGGATGCCAGGATGATGCTCGGTAATAGCCAATGGCAGAGCAGGCTATAAGTATGTTGCGTTCAGGAAACTCTGAGCTGCGACCAGCAGCCCATACTGTATTTTTACCTTTCGTACCTTGACAGTTCTTTCGTAACAAGAGGCAATATTTTCCTGTTGAGACGTTTCATAACATGAAAATTTCGTCGGAAGAGACGTTCGTGTAAGTCGAGGTACCACTGTATCTCTGATTTTTGCATGAAAAACTCCTCCAGAAAATTATAAACATCACCAAGTGAACCTTGAAGTATTAGATGATCTAGCCCTAACATCTCACTACTAAACGCACAAAAATCCACTCCCGCCCAAAGAACAGTCTACAGCACACTTTCTCATCCGCAACACGGTCACACATGCACGAAACAGACTTGTTGACTATTTACCTGAACCCACCAATAGAACACCATTAACGGGGCTACGACTATGAGGAACATGGGGGTGAGGGCAGAGCATATGAGCAGCACATTCAGTGTGTACCAGAAAGTGCGCATCCATATGTCAATTTGATGTGGGAGCTGGGAGTCTATGGCATCCATGTCTTTGCTGAAGCGGTTTATTAACCGCCCAATGGGGTTGCTCTCAAAGAAAGCCTGCGGCGCTCGCAGGACCCCCTGGAGCAGGTTGCGGTGCATGAGCTTGGCTGCCCGTACCATACTGTAGGCCTGGGACAACATGCAGTTAGCCAACAACAGCAGACCTGCGAGAAGGGGAGTAAGCAGGGTGAAGGGGTAAGGCGGGGGGTGGGGGGGCAACACAACAACTGCGTTAATGGATTCGGATCCGCATCTTATCAAGTAAAATCCTCTGAATTCAGGTATCAGTGCATTTTTCACAGCCACGAGCCTGAGGCTGCAATACAACGACCCATCCTGAAATTAAGATATTGAGCTGTAAAATGCATAATCATATTTTTCTTTCTCTCAAATAAGAGGCCACTTCCACCATTAAGAAAATTTACGATTTAAAAAAAAATGTAGCAAAGTAACTGTGAAGTACAATTCTGCCGTTACCCGATCCTCGAAAGACCTTAAAAGTGAGTGACTATTCCGAAGCTATGAATTCAGTTGCATCAGTCCAACTCCGCCACTACAAGGAGCCATAGTTTTATGGATTATGTCTTTTTTACGCTTGCGTGTTGAAGAAGAATGTGGGTGTGACAAGAAAGCAGAATGAATTGGTTAGATGAATCAAAGCAGCAATGCTCAGCATGGACAAAGCTGTCGGAAAAAAAAAAAAAAAAACATGAAAACAAAGACCAAACACTGGAGCATTAGAACAACTGCAAACATGCACACAGCATGCATTGTTTTCCCTTTCGCTGAATACCTGGACAAAGATGTATACGAAAGCCAGGGGTGCTATGACAACCGCAAAGATGGGAGTGCTGGAAATGATCACAATTATGGTGGAGAGAGACACAAAAAAGGTGACCAGGAACATGAGCACGGTAGAAGGCAGGGTCTCATCGATCAAGTAGATGTCTTTGGAGAAGCGGTTGATGATGCGTCCTATGGGAGTGGTGTCAAAAAACGACTGGAGTGTGTGAAGTTTGTTGACGAGCAGGTTATGGTGCAGCTTCCGCGCTGCCCCGATGTTTCCCATTGCTAACGTAAAGGAACAGATCATGACCAGGACACCTACGATTGATTTCAGAGAAGAGGGGGGGGTTTTGTTGTCAATTGATAAAATAGTTGATGCATGCCTGCAGTGCAAGGTTGGAAAAGGAACATTCACTGAAAATTTAAATTAATATTAAAAAAAAAAGCATTGAACAACATTATGCATCACATTCACAGAAGTAATTCAGAAAGCCATATGAATAAGATTTTAGATTAGAACATGCATTTTTCTCCAACAGCACAATTTCTACACCTGAGCTCTTAAATCCTATAAAGCCAAACGTACGTGTAGTTTGCGTTTTGGGATGTTTTTTGTGTTATTTTTGCGATGGCACCACAGAAATCTAGAACCCAAATTAACCCTTTCAGGGACAGCGGTTACGACAGTGGACAGCTTATCAGGGTGCATGAAAGGGTTAATTCATTTTTTTTTTATATACGGTGAAGAAAAATATAAATGCAAAACTGTTTTTGCTCCCATTTTTCATGAGTTGGATTTAAAGATCTAAAGCAGGGGTGTCAAACTCATTTTTGTCACGGGCCACATATTTGGTGTGCCAGTACAAAAAAACATTTTAATTAAACCCATTCCTCTTCCTTCTTGAGTCTTGGGGCCAATTAAATGATTGTGATGCATCATCATAAAAAAAATGACGTCCCGCGTATGCATTCACCTGTAGTTTGCGTTTTGGGATGTTTTTTGTGTTATTTTTGCGATGGCACCACAGAAATCTAGAACCCAAATTAACCCTTTCAGGGACAGCGGTTACGACAGTGGACAGCTTATCAGGGTGCATGAAAGGGTTAATTCATTTTTTTTTTTTTTTATATACGGTGAAGAAAAATATAAATGCAAAACTATTGTTTTTGCTCCCATTTTTCATGAGTTGGATTTAAAGATCTAAAGCAGGGGTGTCAAACTCATTTTTGTCGCGGGCCACATATTTGGTGTGCCAGTACAAAAAAACCTTTTTAATTAAACCCATTCCTCTTCCTGCTTGAGTCTTGGGGCCAATTAAATGATTGTGATGCATCATCATAAAAAAAATGACGTCCCGCGTATGCATTCACCCTTTCTAACTAGCGGCCATCGATGCATTTAGAATTCCATTACATTTAAAGTAGTTACGTTTCTGTCTATTAACCCTTTCATGCACCCTGTAACCTGATAACGTGATAAGCGGTCCACTGTCGTAAGCGCTGTCCCTGAAAGGGTTAAACAGTTCATGAATATTTAGGTTGAAAACGTCAAAACGCAGAATTCCTGTGGCATTTAGGGGCAGAGAAATAAATCTTCATTTTTTTTTCCAATAAGAAAAAAAAATTGCTTTGAAAGCTAAAATTAAAAGTCAACCTGTGGCCCTGGAAAACATTGTGTTTGACATTAAAGGTTTCACTTAATGTCAATTAATTCATGTACAACCCAAAATAGCCGCTTTAAAGAGTCAAGCACGGGTTGATTGAGCTGTCAACTTATCCAAATGTTTATTCAGGCACCACACTTGCTTGGAAAAGTTTGAAAATGGAGAACAAATCTCGAATGATTAGAAATGGAAATATTATTTTCTCAATTGGCTAATTGTCACCTTTGCCTTGGAACGAATCGGGGGGAAACTGTCATATAAAAGTGTTTTCTTAAGGAAAAGCTGAAATCACCTCATTGCAAACATCGCACAACAGTGGTAAACTCAGGCAGCATCACGCCAGCAGTGTGCTGTGTAAACAAGCAAAGCTGCATGATGGCGGAGTCACTTTCATGGCTGCATTGATCAATCTGTGTCCACTAGAGAGCCGTTGCACACAGAGTTACCATATTTTATGGTACAGTCATACCTCGGTTTTCGACCATAATCCGTTCTAGAAGGCTGTTCGAAAACCGACTTGTTCGAAAACCGAAACAGCGCTCTTTTAAAAAAAACAGAAATCTTTATTGAACATGTCTGCTCACAATGGAACGCTACAAGAGGAAGTGTCACTTCCTTGTCTACCCGAGGAAGCGTCACTTCTTCGTGTAAGGAAGGTGAGAGGAGTCAAGCGGCGCATTCAAGTGCGCTCACTTTGGTCGAGAACCATTTTCGGTCGTAATCCGAGGAATAAAAAACTCGAAATTTTTGGTCGAAAACCGATTTGGTCGAGAACAGAGACGTTCGAGAACCAAGGTTTGAATGTGTATGTTTCATGTTTGCGCCCAGTTC
Organism: Hippocampus comes; assembly: GCF_001891065.2. NCBI lineage: Eukaryota > Metazoa > Chordata > Actinopteri > Syngnathiformes > Syngnathidae > Hippocampus > Hippocampus comes. Next base: position 451,372 of record NW_017805781.1, on the reverse strand, counting down.
TCAGGGGTTTGTTCCAGTTGCAGCAGCTGTAAAGGCTCTGTAGAAATAAAACTGTGTTGTATTGTATTGTATTCCTTTAGCGTAGCTCCATCTAGTGGATGCATAGCCCAACCGCAGCCATTCTTGTAGCTTCGATTCTATTCGCCTTATAATGCAGTGCGCCCTATATATGAAAACAGTTTTGAAATCGGCCATTCATTGAAGGTGCGCCTTAAAATCTGAAGCACCTTATCGTGCAGAAAATACGGTAAGTGGCTGACCTTAAGATTTGTCATTGTGAAATTCAGAGAAAATAAATTGAAATCAATTTCATACTGTCTATTGCCTGAAACAAAACGACAAAAAAACCACATAAAAACACTTTCTTACCTTGTGTAATTCCAAGTGCTGCGTACACACCCACCCTCATATTAACATTGTCCTCAGTCCGGTTTAGCAAGGCATCATTGGTCCACTCACTGAGCCAAATGTTTCCTCCAATTGCAGCTGCACTCTGGCAGCCATATAAAATGCAGATCAGCACAGACAGCAGCACTCCCACTGCCTTTGCGTACTCAAGGTAGACCTTTAGCTTGACCTGAAGGGTAGAACATTGATAAAATGCAAAAACAAGTGATGATGGGGTGACGAATTTTGTTACAGAACGCGGTGAGTGATTGTAGCGACAAGTGCTAAAAACAGACTAACCCTGCCTGTTTCTGCAGTCTCTGCCTGGATGAGTTTCTCCATCCCATGTTGCTGCTTCTTTTCTTGTGGCTCTGGGTGCTTCTTCTGACTGCAGCCATGCCTCCTAACTGACCGGGACTTAGGTGTCTCACCATCTGCTGAAATTATGCTGATTTGCCTTCAATGAAAAGAAATTCTGTCAGTTGTGTACAGAAGCGTGCACATTTTTTTAATTTCAACCTGATGAGTGTTATTTCTAGCGGCGCGCTACAGAAGGCATTCTCAATCCAAGGTATGAATTTGCCCACAGGTAGAGATTGGCGTTGAATGTTATAGACCACTGACGAAGCCTACGCTACTAATGAGCTGCGGCTGGATAGCGAACGAGGCTAAACATGATGCAAAGGCAAAAGTTTGCTTTTCATCCGGTGGCTACAAAGCATACGTCAAATCACTAACCATCACCGCCACGGCAACAAAAAAAAAAATCTACATTTTTGTAAGTAGCTTTATTACGCTCAATCCAAGGTATGAATTTGCCCACAGGTAGAGATTGGCGTTGAATGTTGCAGACCACTGACGAAGCCTACGCTACAAATGAGCTGCGGCTGGATAGCGAACAAGGCTAAACATGATGCAAAGGCAAAAGTTCTCTTTTCCATCCGGTGGCTACAAAACATACGTCAAATCACTAACCATCGCCGCCACGACAACAAAAAAAAAATGTACATTTTTGTAAGTAGCTTAATGACAAAGGCAAAGGGAAGACGCGGAGAAAGATGAGAAGCCATGCTAATTACTAAGCTAATGCAATCGCAAAACCCCAAAATAAGTGCTTGTGTGATACGGTGCACTTGTCATCTAGCTGGAATCGCGATACAGCGGCAAGGAACTTAATTTGAACAGCAAAATACCAATCAACTTATGTAACTGTGGAGAAAATGGTACAGAATAACACCGACAGCAACCGAAGACGGGAAATGACAGACGATGTCAACGAATACATCAGCTGCGAGAGAATTGCACAAAATGTTGTCTGTGCATTAACTATCCAATACAAGCTACCAGCAACGTGATTTGTTATTTTGAATGCATATTAATTTTGACGTTAGAGATCTGATTAATTGAATACACTTGCTTTCTTGTTGACAGTTGAAAACAGAATCAGTAAAGTCCAATTCATGCATGGCCACAGTAATTTGAATGAATTATACAAAATTAATCTCAAAGTCAATTGTATTGTTTTCACAATAAATATAATATAGCTTTTTTAAAAAAAAATTTTTTAATTACTATTTTGCACAAGTGAGTGTTAACATTTAATTTTGACTGGAGATTTGCATTTGCACAATTAAATGCCATCCCAATCAATATTGTTTCGTCAGTGTGTCAGTATTTATTTTATCAATTTATCTTCTTGAATGGAAGAAAAATTCCTGTATTCAGAAATGATTCACTTTGTAAATTATTTTTTTATTAAAAAATATTTTTACCTTGAATTTTGTATCGTGATATGCAAAGTATATTGTTAGAATGAAGAATGCAATTGATTAGCAATTATAATTATTATTACTTCAATGCTCTGTGTCTACTTTGGGCTCTGAAAAGTCGCATAAATGTTGAAATGTGTTAACATGTTTATCATACCTGATGAAGTTTCTCTTTGCTTCATTAATTCCCGGTTCACTCTGCACCATATCCATGTGGTTGCTAAGGGTGTCTTCCGGGAACAAATCTTCATCATCGATTATTTCCTCTGCAAAAACATGAAGCAAAATAATATATCAATCTGAAAATTAAACATTGCAACAAGTATTAGCTGATGGTTTGTAAATATGATGTATGAAAAAAAAAAAATCTACCTGTGGCCTCATCTTCGTCTACAAAGTCCTCCAGAGCATAATTTCTGAGAAACTCAGCAAAAGCTCCATTCTGCTTGAGCAGCTCTTGATATGACCCCATCTCTGACACTCTTCCATCCACCATCACCACTATATTGTCCACCTGGGGCAGGTAGCTAATGCCATGTGTCACCAGAATACGCGTCTAGGGTCAAACAACAGGTAAAAATAATAATTGCAAGAATAAGAAATGCCACTGTCTCCATCGTAACAGATTTAGAGAAAGTACAAACAGGGACATGCACACTTAAGTGAAGAAGAGTCAGTGAGAATCAACCTCCACCAAAGCTTAAACATGTATCAAATGGGGCACCTGCACAAAAACAAATGAAAAAAAAAAAACAAAAAAAAAACTGCATTTCCTGCACTATAAGGCGCTTTGGATTATCAGGCGCACCTTCAATGAATGGCCTATTTTAAAACTGTTTTCATATATAGGGCGCACTGCATTATAAGGCGTATAGAATAGAGGCTACAATAGTGGCTGCTGTTGCGTTGTGCATCCACTAGATGGTGCTACGCGAAAATGAATACAATACAATGCAATACAGCTTTATTTACCGTATTGGCCCGAATATAAGACGGTGTTTTTTGCATTGAAATAAGACTGAAAAAGTGGGAGTCGTCTTATATTTGGGGTCTAGACATTATACCCATTCACGACGCTAGATGGCGCCAGATCTCATTGAAGCGAATGCTGATCTTGACTCCCCAGGCCAAAGTGAACCCCTGTCACGAAGAATAAAAATAAAAATAGCGGTAGCACGAAGAATAAAAACAAAAAAATAGCGGTAAGAAAGAAAAGAGAAGAAAATAATAGAACAGATAACAGAAAATGGAGAAACGTAGCGACAATCTGGAGAAAAGTGGGTCGAAGATTTGCCAGGTTAACCGGCAGCAGAGGAGAAGTTATGATGCAAGTAATTTACGATTTGAATGAGGCAAAATAACATGCTTTTTCTCTCAAATATATTGTTATAATCATTTGTTTCAGATGTACTGTAATAATTTTCTGTATAAAAATTAATTTGGTGTTCACAAAGTCTTTTTTCAAACTTGAGTCTTGAAAAAGAGGGGGTCGTCTTATAATCAGGGCCGTCTTATATTCGGGCCAATACGGTATATAGAGCCCTCACAACTGTTGCAACTGGAACAAAGCCACGAGAACTGGTCGCACACATGAAACATATAACTACAAATGGCATTACAAAACAATAAATGAAAGACAAAAGTTATGAAGACAATTGATTCAACAAAAAGGCACACAAACCTCGTGGGCTCACATCCACAAGGGGCTAAATATCCTTAGCAGCCTTGCTTGTCTCCTTCTTCCTTCATTTAGACAGTAGTTAACTATGCTTTTGGTATTATCTTTGTTTCATAATGGCTCTGCAGAGCTCACAAAGTAGTTGTCTGAGTGTGTTTTGGTGAATGCACGTGTCAATTAGTGTCAGGCAGAACCCTTCTTCGTTACAATTGGTTCCTGCTGATAAACACCACTAGATGGCATAGGAACACTAACAGGGAAACAACTCAACGGGGAATATAAAGAGACTTTAACACCATAAATAAGGCCCATCGCATTATTGGGCACATTGTCAGCTTTTGAGAAAATTGAATAATTTTAGGTGCGCCTTATAGTGCGGAAAATACGGTACTTGATATTAACTCACCTTGCCCTTTAGTGCTCCTTCTGGACCTATTAGGTTGTCAAATATGTGTTTGGACACATGGGAGTCAACAGCAGACAACGGGTCATCCAGCAGGTAGACATCTGCATCACTATATAGAGCTCGGGCGAGGCTGACCCTCTGTCTCTGGCCTCCAGAGAGATTGATGCCCTGTTGTGTCAACAGGCAACATTAAGGAGATAGGCCTTGTAGAATACAGGCAGTTTTGATACCCCCCATGTTTGTCATAACTACAAATCTTTTCTCAGTGGACAGGAGTAAAAACAAAAAGAAGCGGAAGTACCTTTTCTCCTATTTCCGTCATGTCTCCTCCTGGCAAAACCTCCAGGTCAGGGGTTAAGGCGCAGGCCTCCAAAACGCAACGGTACTTTTGTTCATTGTACGGTTTCCCAAACAGGATATTATCACGCAGCGTGGCATTCTGTATCCAGGCCTGCTGAGGAACGTAGGCCACTGATCCCTGACAAAAAAAAAAAAAAAAATTCCCAAACGTTCATGATTCTTGTTATGAACCCTTTCAGGGACAGCGGTTACTACAGTGGACAGTTCATCATGTTATGTTAATTTGTACTGCAAAAATGTTAGCATCAATGGTGGAAAAACAAGATTAACTGCTCCTTGTTTGCATGTCAAACAAGATACTGAGTGCAGGCATACCCGAATGGAAATATCTCCTTCAAGTTTCTCCATTTCACCCAGCAGGGCAGAAATTAGCGAGGACTTCCCACAGCCAACATGGCCAACCACTGCCAGCAGGGAGCCGTGAGGCACCAACACGTTGATGCTTGAAAGAACAAAGTCAATAGAAATGACCTCTCTCTGCTTATGAACGAAAAGAAGACAAGCGTGTATGTAACTTAGCAAGACATACTCGTGCAACACAGGAGAATCCTCTTTGGCCCAGGCGAATTTCCCATCGACAACAGTGACTGAAAAATCTATCAAGCAAAACATGATGCAGACATATTTTGAGCGGCGACAAATTGGCGGATGACTCATAATTTCGCAAACATCAATAGCCTCTTCACACCCAAAGTCACCGGGTGAAAGTTACAAGCAGGAAATAGTGACTCGACACGCATGCGGACAACCTGCAATCTTCCACGAGTTGATGAGTTACAGTGACGATGCATATATTCGAAGGCATGACTCATCTGTGAAGTGCGCAGGCATGAAACGACGACACGTGTACTGTGTTTGCTCTTGCCTGACGCGGTGTTCTTTCTGTCCACTGAATTTGGATCCAGCTCATCATGACTCAAGAAACTCTGGATTCGCTTCAGGGAGACGCTTGTCTGCAATGCAGAATAAACACGGGTTCAGTGTAAACTGAAACTGGTGATCAAGGAAGTCTGGTTTTGTTTGTTTTTTTTGCTCTTATGACCTGAATTATGCAAAAATGACTTGTTTTAAATAACCACAAACACAAACAGAATTGCTCTCGCGCCCTAAGCGCCCCGCCGACGCAGGCAGAGAGACAAAGAGGCTAAGAGAAGCAAAAGGCCCACCTGTACGAGGCTGCTTATGACTTGAGGGAGCATGTTGAGAGGGAAACGCAGAATATTAAACAGAGAGAGTGACACAAAGGCCTTCTCCGCATCCAGGATGTTGTTCTCATCCACCGTCACATACACAGCAAATGTTGTCAGTGCAACCTGAGGACACATCAACAAATGGACTGGTGAGAAACAACAGTTTACTGTCGACAGAAACACAACTCTCACTCAAAATAATCTGATCTTCAACAGCTGGTGATCGATAATTATTTAAATAGGAAATACAGTGGTACCTTGACTTATGAACATCTCTTCATACGAAATTTTCAAGTTCCGAAACGCCTCAACAGGAAAATATTGCCTCTTGTTACAAAACACAATTCAAGATACGAAACGTAAAAAAAAACAGTATGGTCTGCTACTCGCAGCTCCGAGTTTCCTGAACGCAACATACTTATAGCTGCTCTGCCATTGGCTATTACCGAGCATCACCCTGGCATCCCATTGGCTAAGAGGGACCTCTACCGTATGTGTCTGTGTGTGTAGAAAGATAAATAGATCGATGTGGCTATGCAGTGACCTCGTCATTCGCCACTCGGGCCATGAGGCGTTCCAATAGTTTGACAAAAATGTGAACCACCCAGAAAAAGTGTTCACCAGTCGGGCGATCGCTCACTATGCTGTTTGCCTTGGACAATATCGAAGTATTGTTAAAAGCCGACAAAAGCAGACGTCCTTTGCTCAGTTCTTTACAAAACAGCAGGCAAAAAACACTTCTGAAAGAGAATATGAACTAAAGAGGGCAAAAAAACAATGAGGATGCAGTTAAAAGTTAAATGACCATTTCTTTTCTTGACTCTATTCTTTGTTTTTCATTGTGCACAACTCTCATTTATTGTGCAATAATATAATTGTAACATGTATCTGTTACATATTTTGATGCATTTTTATGCTTTAGAAAACATTTAGGTCTGAATTTTATGAGGGGGCGGGGGGCTTGGAACGGATTAGGGCATTTACATGGAAAACGCGCCTCTACACGATTTTCTACATTGCTTGTGTTGAGTAGGGTAACGGCTCTGTATGGCCTGAACTGGTCCCCATTCAATCGCAGGGCACATACTGAATAAATAAGACAACTATTCACACTCTCATTTGCACCAATGGAAACTTTCGAGTGTTCAAATGCACTTAACATGCATGTTTCTGGTAAACGAGAGGAAGGAAGAGGCAAGATTTGAACTCAGAACTTAACGACTGTGACGCGAACGACATACTTCTCCCCTGAGCTGCCCTGAGTAAATATTAACTTATTTAAAACATTGCGGGACTGCAAAAAGAGTTGAGTTGTTAGATAACGTGCCTGTTTGTTTATACAAATGAACGCAAGACCTGTTTTGATGTCCTTTTGTTTGAAAGATCTACTCAAACAGATGGTGTCTGGATGAAGATGAACTGTTAAAACAGAATACGAGCCGGACGTCTATCAAACACAGGATTGCACTTTTTCGAATTTAAGTCTTTTACTTCGGGATTTCATTGAGTTTATGGTTAAATCTGTGGTTGGGAATTATTCTCATTATTTTCAAGTTAACCCTTTCATGCACCCCGTAACCTGATGGATGGATAACGTGATAAGCTGCCCACTGTAGTAACCACTGTCCCTGAAAGGGTTAAATATGAAACTTCAAGCCATGAGGCTATAGTTTTCCAAATTATTGTTTGTGTATCAAATAATTTTTATGTATTCATTTCGGTGTCAAAATTAAGCTATCTGGTCATGTTGCCAAGTGCAAAATACAGTGCTACCTCTACTTAACGTCTCTTCAAATGAAATTTTCACGTTACGAAATGCCTCAACAGGAAAATATTGCCTCTTGTTACGAAAGAAAATTCAAGACACGAAAGGTAAAAATACAGTTTGGGCTGCTACTCACAGCTCCGAGTTTCCTGAATGCAACATGAACTAAAGAGGGCAAAAAACGATGATGATGCAGTTAAAAGTTAAATGACCATCATTTTTATTCTTTACTCTTTGTTTTTGACATTTTATGCTTGACCAAACATTTATGTCTGAATTTTGGGGGTCTTAGAATGGATTAGGGCAGGGGTCGGGAACCTTTTTGACTAAGAAAGCCATAAAAGCAAAACTATTTTAAAAGTGATTTCAACAAACTGTCAGTATAATAAGCCTCTGAATGTATTTTTTAAAATAATTTTGTGATAATACACACCATTAATGTGAATGGTTTTCCGTTCCTCAGGATTGCTAAAAATCCAGCAAAACTATCGGAATGAAAGTCATCTTGCCGGGTCCATGCGCGAAGTTACTGCTGGCTAGCTTGCACACTGCTCAGTAGCTTGCACGCTTCCTTTCGGCCGTCTCTCGCACAATATTTTGATGCGAACGTTGCATGGGGCGTGTCAAAGTGCTGCTCTGCATTCGACCGTTTCATCGATGGTATTTTGTC
>NW_017805781.1:418644-441548 GCF_001891065.2 Hippocampus comes | reverse complement strand
AAAAAAAAAAAAAAAATTCCCAAACGTTCATGATTCTTGTTATGAACCCTTTCAGGGACAGCGGTTACTACAGTGGACAGTTCATCATGTTATGTTAATTTGTACTGCAAAAATGTTAGCATCAATGGTGGAAAAACAAGATTAACTGCTCCTTGTTTGCATGTCAAACAAGATACTGAGTGCAGGCATACCCGAATGGAAATATCTCCTTCAAGTTTCTCCATTTCACCCAGCAGGGCAGAAATTAGCGAGGACTTCCCACAGCCAACATGGCCAACCACTGCCAGCAGGGAGCCGTGAGGCACCAACACGTTGATGCTTGAAAGAACAAAGTCAATAGAAATGACCTCTCTCTGCTTATGAACGAAAAGAAGACAAGCGTGTATGTAACTTGGCAAGACATACTCGTGCAACACAGGAGAATCCTCTTTGGCCCAGGCGAATTTCCCATCAACAACAGTGACTGAAAAATCTATCAAGCAAAACATGATGCAGACATATTTTGAGCGGCGACAAATTGGCGGATGACTCATAATTTCGCAAACATCAATAGCCTCTTCACACCCAAAGTCACCGGGTGAAAGTTACAAGCAGGAAATAGTGACTCGACACGCATGCGGACAACCTGCAATCTTCCACGAGTTGATGAGTTACAGTGACGATGCATATATTCGAAGGCATGACTCATCTGTGAAGTGCGCAGGCATGAAACGACGACACGTGTACTGTGTTTGCTCTTGCCTGACGCGGTGTTCTTTCTGTCCACTGAATTTGGATCCAGCTCATCATGACTCAAGAAACTCTGGATTCGCTTCAGGGAGACGCTTGTCTGCAATGCAGAATAAACACGGGTTCAGTGTAAACTGAAACTGGTGATCAAGGAAGTCTGGTTTTGTTTGTTTTTTTTGCTCTTATGACCTGAATTATGCAAAAATGACTTGTTTTAAATAACCACAAACACAAACAGAATTGCTCTCGCGCCCTAAGCGCCCCGCCGACGCAGGCAGAGAGACAAAGAGGCTAAGAGAAGCAAAAGGCCCACCTGTACGAGGCTGCTTATGACTTGAGGGAGCATGTTGAGAGGGAAACGCAGAATATTAAACAGAGAGAGTGACACAAAGGCCTTCTCCGCATCCAGGATGTTGTTCTCATCCACCGTCACATACACAGCAAATGTTGTCAGTGCAACCTGAGGACACATCAACAAATGGACTGGTGAGAAACAACAGTTTACTGTCGACAGAAACACAACTCTCACTCAAAATAATCTGATCTTCAACAGCTGGTGATCGATAATTATTTAAATAGGAAATACAGTGGTACCTTGACTTATGAAGATCTCTTCATACGAAATTTTCAAGTTATGAAACGCCTCAACAGGAAAATATTGCCTCTTGTTACAAAAGAAAATTCAAGATACGAAAGGTAAAAAAAAACAGTATGGTCTGCTACTCGCAGCTCCGAGTTTCCTGAACGCAACATACTTATAGCTGCTCTGCCATTGGCTATTACGGAGCATCACCCTGGCATCCCATTGGCTAAGAGGGACCTCTACCGTATGTGTCTGTGTGTGTAGAAAGATAAATAGATCGATGTGGCTATGCAGTGACCTCGTCATTCGCCACTCGGGCCATGAGGCGTTCCAATAGTTTGACAAAAATGTGAACCACCCAGAAAAAGTGTTCACCAGTCGGGCGATCGCTCACTATGCTGTTTGCCTTGGACAATATCGAAGTATTGTTAAAAGCCGACAAAAGCAGACGTCCTTTGCTCAGTTCTTTACAAAACAGCAGGCAAAAAACACTTCTGAAAGAGAATATGAACTAAAGAGGGCAAAAAAACAATGAGGATGCAGTTAAAAGTTAAATGACCATTTCTTTTCTTGACTCTATTCTTTGTTTTTCATTGTGCACAACTCTCATTTATTGTGCAATAATATAATTGTAACATGTATCTGTTACATATTTTGATGCATTTTTATGCTTTAGAAAACATTTAGGTCTGAATTTTATGAGGGGGCGGGGGGCTTGGAACGGATTAGGGCATTTACATGGAAAACGCGCCTCTACACGATTTTCTACATTGCTTGTGTTGAGTAGGGTAACGGCTCTGTATGGCCTGAACTGGTCCCCATTCAATCGCAGGGCACATACTGAATAAATAAGACAACTATTCACACTCTCATTTGCACCAATGGAAACTTTCGAGTGTTCAAATGCACTTAACATGCATGTTTCTGGTAAACGAGAGGAAGGAAGAGGCAAGATTTGAACTCAGAACTTAACGACTGTGACGCGAACAACATACTTCTCCCCTGAGCTGCCCTGAGTAAATATTAACTTATTTAAAACATTGCGGGACTGCAAAAAGAGTTGAGTTGTTAGATAACGTGCCTGTTTGTTTATACAAATGAACGCAAGACCTGTTTTGATGTCCTTTTGTTTGAAAGATCTACTCAAACAGATGGTGTCTGGATGAAGATGAACTGTTAAAACAGAATACGAGCCGGACGTCTATCAAACACAGGATTGCACTTTTTCGAATTTAAGTCTTTTACTTCGGGATTTCATTGAGTTTATGGTTAAATCTGTGGTTGGGAATTATTCTCATTATTTTCAAGTTAACCCTTTCATGCACCCCGTAACCTGATGGATGGATAACATGATAAGCTGTCCACTGTAGTAACCACTGTCCCTGAAAGGGTTAAATATGAAATTTCAAGCCATGAGGCGATAGTTTTCCAAATTATTGTTTGAGTATCAAATCATTTTTATGTATTCATTTCGGTGTCAAAATTAAGCTATCTGGTCATGTTGCAAAGTGCAATATACAGTGGTACCTCTACTTAACAACGTCTCTTCAAATGAAATTTTCACGTTACGAAATGCCTCAACAGGAAAATATTGCCTCTTGTTACGAAAGAAAATTCAAGACACGAAAGGTAAAAATACAGTTTGGGCTGCTACTCACAGCTCCGAGTTTCCTGAATGCAACATGAACTAAAGAGGGCAAAAAACGATGATGATGCAGTTAAAAGTTAAATGACCATCATTTTTATTCTTTACTCTTTGTTTTTGACATTTTATGCTTGACCAAACATTTATGTCTGAATTTTGGGGGTCTTAGAATGGATTAGGGCAGGGGTCGGGAACCTTTTTGACTAAGAAAGCCATAAAAGCAAAACTATTTTAAAAGTGATTTCAACAAACTGTCAGTATAATAAGCCTCTGAATGTATTTTTTAAAATAATTTTGTGATAATACACACCATTAATGTGAATGGTTTTCCGTTCCTCAGGATTGCTAAAAATCCAGCAAAACTATCGGAATGAAAGTCATCTTGCCGGGTCCATGCGCGAAGTTACTGCTGGCTAGCTTGCACACTGCTCAGTAGCTTGCACGCTTCCTTTCGGCTGTCTCTCGCACAGTGTTTTGATGCGAACGTAGCATGGGGCGTGTCAAAGTGCCGCTCTGCATTCGACCGTTTCATCGATGGTATTTTGTCTTTGCAAATCAGACACACCGCAGAACCCGTTCTCTCCACAAAGGCGAATCCTTCTGTCCATTCGTCCTGAAGTCTACCAAACTCATCATCTTTTTTTCTTTTCGCCATCTTATTCGCTAAAGATTAGCTTTGAGCTAATGGCCGAGCGGGTTGATTCAAAAGGGGGCGTATCCCTGTTTCCACAGCAACAGCAACGTTGGCCAGTATCATCCAATCAAAATGGCTCCTGGAGCCAACTGCCGCCCAAACAGTAAATAAGCAGTAAAGAAATTGATCGATGGATGCATGAATAAACGAACGAGAATATTTGTTTTTTTATCTGCGAGCCAAATGCAATCATCAAAAGAGCCATATATGGCTTGCAAGCCATAGGTTCCCGACCCCTGGATTAGGGCATTAACGTGGAAACGCGTCTCTACTTCCAAAATGTTCTACTCAAGAAATTTCTTCCAGAACACATTAATTTCATAAGTAGAGGTACCACTGTACAGTATTTATTTGGCGTGTTCAAGTATAAGTTCAGTTTGAAGGACTCTGATTTTACGTTCAACAAGTCTGTCAACAAAGCAATTTTAATTGAGTCATGTGCCAATTAGCTCAGTGTTTCAGCAAGCCTCAGAAAAAGAACAGCTTACAACCTCTAAAGAAAAAGCATACCAAAAAAGGCGCACTGGTCCAAGCCATGGTCGACAATGCTCCCAAATAGGCCGCCTTCTTAAGCACATTGAGCTCCTTCTGCCGGATGGCCAACACCTTTTCCTTGAAGGAGTTCTCCCACGCGTACAGCTTCAGCACTTTGATGCCGTTAAGGATCTCATTCATGAGTTTAATACGGCTATCTTTGTGCTGCATCTGCTCCACCTGGGAGACAAATACAAATGCAAAATGAGCCTGCGAAAATATGATCAGAAAACGACTAGATGCTAATTGATGAAATTTTTTTTGTGTGTATTGTGGATGATAAACACGTGGTGATAATTCAATATGTCCGTGTAAGGATGCGTTAAGAAAAGTACAACAGCAGAATTACATGTCAAAAAGTTAGAAAATAACTGCCGGTCAATACCTGGTAGGCACGATTCTTCACGGCTATAACAGCATTGAATGGAATTAGCAGGATCATCACAGCGACTCCAGCCAGAACTGAGGGGCCCAGATTCTGGAAGCAAAGTCACTTAGAATAAATCACACAAGCAACATAAGCATTGGCGCAAACAAAGTGATATTGTATTTATATTCAAATACTTGATACAGCTATGCACAATTATCACGTTCTCCAGTTTTACTATTGATGTTTGAGGATACCTTTTGTATTATTTAAATAACTACTGCCATTGGCGGGTGACCAGTTCCGGGTGTATAGACCATCCGGCCCAAAAACAGCTAGGATAAGTGCCAGCACGCCTGCGGCTATAGTGACACTTTGCAATTTTGTTAATTTTTAATTTAATACAAATGAATCCTAAATTCAGAGTGAGTTGTTTTTGTTTTATTTTGGAATTGCTGAGTGACTGTTGAGCATTTTGTCAGAAATAAATAATCTGTCAATGTTTTAATAGAAATGCTATGTATCAGAAGCACTTGTGGTCTCAATTACTTAGTATCGGTGGGTAGTCAACAGTTGAGTACTGGACCTGCTATCGCTCTGGAAAAAAAGGGATATCGAACGTCCCGATTTAAAAATAAATCAATCAAAATTAATTGATCAGAGCAATCAATATTATTAATGGATGGATTGATGGGTAGATTTTAATAAAAACAAAACAACACTGTAAAGATACTGCACAAACCACACTATTTCTTCAAGTACCTGCCAGAGAAAGTATAGTGCAAGCATAATCTGAAGAGGGGCAGACCACAGCATGTTGAGGAAGGTGGTGAGGTCCATGAACCTCTGAGCATCCACGGACATCAAGTTAACCACCTCTCCCACCGTAGATGAGCGTTTGGCAGCGTTCGTTATCACCAACGACTGCAGATGACAGACAAAGACAAAAAAATAAATTTAAAAAAAATGCATTGTCACAAAAATTCCTGCACAAATCGAAGACATAGTAAATGTGTGAGTATTTACCTTTCGGTAGATAGCCCCAATGAGAGCTGTGCGTACATGCATACCAGTGACAAAACAATACTGAAAGTGTTGGTGGAGGATGAGCGTTTGCAAAAAAGCTGTGAAGAACATGAGGAAGGCCAGCGAGTAACCCCACCAGTCAGGGACACCTTTTTGCTTCGTAAAGGATATCAACATTCTGTAAGAAAGGCAAATATGTATACTCAACAAAATGGAGGTTTTCCTGAACACTGATTTTAACTCATGTGAAGCGCTGAGTTGCATTTTATGTAAGAAAAGAGCTGTGCAGAAACAGTTTGATTGATTGATTGACTGAAAACTCCAAGGATTCAAAGTACACCGCATGACTTTCAAATAAATTGGCAATGAATCTGTCATGATCCGGTTCTTGTGTCAGCAGGCGGCAGACGAGGGCTTTCCCTTCAGTGTGCACACCTGCTGCCAATCATCGTTAGTCACGTATTGAAGGACTGACAAGATGGCTGCTGCTTGTCGGATTATTGACCTTGTTGCTGCTGGTGCTCAAGTGTTGTTCTTCTAGATCTCTCGATCTCGTCATAGTCGTTCTTGTTCCCTTACTTCCATGCTTTTTTTGGTGGTGATTCTGTTTCAGACTTTGTCGGTTTCGCGTTTTTGAGAATAAAAATTTTTTGTTTTCGCATTTTGTCCGTGTCAGCATTTCTGGGATACTAAACATTATTCTGTTTGTTGTTGAACCTGACAGAATCATTCAACATACTTAACCGGTATTTTCTTTTTCAAAGAGAAGCAGAGCCGCTTGTGATTTTTTCTTTTAACCCTTTTAACGTTGCCTCTTAATCTTAAATAAGGTTAGCCCACAAAAAGTGAGTGTGGGAATATTGTGTTGTGAGTCACAAATATTGCAATTTTAAAAAGATTGTTGGGAAATTGAGATCCTGCTTGAAATTGGACAGCACTGGAGCATTAGCAGAGTACAAGGTTCCCCTGTCCTTCAAGTAGGTTCGGGGCCAAGCCATGCCAAAAATAAAAATCTGTTCGTGATTAACACCTGCCCCCCGCCCAGGTAATACTTTTATTGCTTTGGCCTGAGCGCAAAAATAGCAAATAGAACGAAAAGCCTGCAAATAGATGACTTTTCAAATACAAAATTACAAAGGTCCGAGGATTCACTTGAAGGTCAATTCTATTCACCTGAGCAGCTGAGGGTTAACAAACGTGATGATATCCTGCAGAAGCTTGTAAGCTGAACCAATCAGGAAGTAAGGTCCAAAGGCTTTGATGAGCGAACATAAAAACGATGGCTGGCGGGGTACAACTTTGCGAGTAGACAGCAGCACTTCAGCCTCTTCTGGGCTAGTTCCGCTTTCCCCTCCTATGTGGTTGCTGGTGGATGGTGGAGGCTTGGAGTAGACAACGTCATTGGATGGATTCTGTTTACTGGAAAGAGTACATTGTTCATTGGAAATAGCAGCTGGTAAAAGTAAGGGTTACATTTCGGGACTTGACGCATGTTTGATCTGCGTTTTGTCCCGTTTTGCCACGTTTGTTACGGGTGTCAAAGCAAGCTTAGGGTTATGCTAGCCGTTTTGTTGCATTCATTCAGTGTGTCGCGGTACTGACAATTTACAAGACGGTCTCGGGAGGTCGTATAAAGCCGGCTTGAGTAGGGGAGCTTTTTTTTCAAGCCAGCTGAGGCCACAAACGTGCCCCAAAGGACTCCTTCGAGAGCCTTGACAAGACATCAAAAACATGTCAGACCTTAATGAGAATGTTAGAAAAACATGACAAGCTGGGAGAGAATATACTGGCATCTGTGGTTAACTGCAGGCCGAGTTGTAGTTCACCAATGAGCGTCCAGACCTCAACAGATACTGTGACACGGTCTGACAAAAAAAAATACCTGTAGGCAAAATCCCACAGTGCACTACATTTTGGGCACAGGGAAGATAAACTGAGCATTATTGGAGTCAGTATCCATTTCAGAGCTCGATGATATCTCCATGACAACTGCAGGACAAGCGTGATGAAATCCAGCTACCCACCCAACAGGTTTGATGACCGCAACTTAAATGCTTTCTAAAGCAGTGAAACTCATAGCAGATTTGCAACACAAAGAAAGGAAGCAACTGGATGGAGGCCAGAGTGTGAGAATACAATAATGACAACGTGTAACCTGATACCATGAAGTTGTCCACTGTAGTAACAGCTGTCCCTGAAAGGGTTAAGCTTCACATAAGTCACACAAAAGTACTTTTCAGTCACTTTCAAGATTCTGTATCATGCTGAAGATTTTAAAATGCACTTGTAGGTATGAATTGACAGTATTCGTGTTTTTAATGTGAATTTTACATGATTCAACCCTTTCAGGGACAGCGGTTACGACAGTGGACAGCTTATCATGTTATCAGGTTACAATGTGGAAGAAAGGGTTAATTTGTATGCTGATCTTGATTTAAAAAATTGGAATATTGCTGATCTCAGGCAAAATAGCTTTGTTTTGTCTTTTTATCTGCAACATTATTTTTGCTAATCACTTAACGGAGACATATCGTCACGCTAATAACAAAATTGCCGAATTCTTTTTTTTTTTGCCAAAATCTGATTTTGATTGGCTCTTTGAGGGGACATCTGCATTGGACGACTGAGAGTCATTTCCTGCAAAAAAACGACTTTGGTTAAAAAAAAAACAAAAAAAAAAACAAAGAGCCAGAGAGTTATCTTATTCATGTGACAATAGGTATTTTCTTTACAATTTAAAACAGCTTTTGGGGGGGCTTAATAAAAAAAACATGACCACAACTGTACAACGCCTCCTTTTCTCTCTTTGTAGTTGGAGTTTGGCACAGATAAAAAAATTAATCTTTTAAGATTTAAAAAAAAATCCTTGCGTGTTTGTACCGGACCTTTGTGGAGAAGGCAACCTCCTGGATATTTGGCAACAAAGGTTATGACTGCTGTATATTCCGTTTTGTTGCACCTTGTCGTACAATGACAATACAGCTATTCTGATTCTCATTCTTTTGAATCACACCCAGCTTACACATTCAAAGAATGCGTGTGCCTAGAGTATGATTATGGAGTAGAAACTCCTTGTTTAACAAGTTGGATAAAGGGCAGACTATCACCTCAATAATTTGGGAATAGTTTGAGTTAACTCATCTAGAATGCCTGGCAATTGTAAGTATCTGTCCATCCTCTGGAATATTATAGTGAAAACCTGGAACAGCATGCCTGAAAAATTGCTCTAGGAGAGGCCAGCACTAATTGCTCTGAAATGACCCGGAATCAAGGAAATGCAGAGTGGAAAGAAGTTTGTCACAAGTGTTATAGCATGACTTGTGATTGGCTCCAGTAAGACCATGAATCATTCAGAATCTCCAAATTTACATTGCTTAACTTCCATCCATCCATCCATCCATCCATCCATCCATCCATCCATCCATCCATCCATTTTCCAATTCGCTTATCCTCACAAGGGCCGCTGGCGTGCGAGAGCCTATCCCAGCTGTCTTCGGGCAGTATGCGGGTGCACCCTGAAATGGTTGTCACAAGGCACATACAGACGAACAATCATCTGCGCTCACACTCACACCTAGGGACAATTTAGAGTGTTCCATTAACCTGCCATACATGTTTTTGGAATGTGGGAGGAAACCGCAGTACCCAGAAAAGACCCACGCAGGCATTGGGAGAACATCCAAACTCCACACAGGAAGGCCAGAGCCGGAATGGAACCCTGAACGTGTGCATTGTGGCGTGCTAAACCAGTCGACCACCATGCCGCCCATTGCTTAAATTAATTTAAAAAAAAAAAAAAAAAAAGTGGATACACAAGTACCTCCAAATATTTGGTGAATTTGGAAAGTACCTCAAAATATTTGGTGAATTTGGAAAGTACCTCTTGGCTTTGGCTTGCTCCTTTTCCCACTCTATGAGGAGTTTTGGCACCAGCACCTTGGAGCTGTCACGCAGGTTCAGAGACCAGAGGTCCTTGGCCTCAAGGGGCAGTTTGTATCCTTTCACGGCCATACTGTGAAAAGAAGAACAGAATTTGGTGTGAGAAAAATTCAGCCACTTATTTCTACCGTATCTTTACATTTTTCTTTCATTGTAACACACAAATTACAGCGGATCGCCCCCCCCCCCCCCCGGCTTATTTTGTTCGGAGCTACTTCTCCTAATGCTTAAATCGAGTTTCCTGGAACTCACTAATCACCATTTCTGTACTCCAGGCTCAGATTTCATTGGAAATTGGATTGATATAATGTCCAATACAAAGGGAGACTGGAAACAAAGAAGCTACAATGCTTGGACAAGTGAAATCCCAACTAACGTCATTACTTCGGAGAAACAAAAATAAAATAAAGAATTAAATAAATGATATATATATGATGTGTGTGTGTGTGTGTGTGTGTATACTGTTTCTTGTCATATTATGCAACATTGGGTGTTTGTTAACATTCGGATTAAACAGTAGAGACCAACCTTGTGAACCACCAAAACGTCATGGTTGATAGAAAACCAGCTGTGGATTCAGGGCATACATTCTGGGCAGAAAAAAAAAAAAAAAAACGGAAACAAGGGAGTGAAATAACCACAAACGTTTTGTTTTTTATTTTGTCTGTATTTTTTTGGTGTTTTGTTTTGTTTGGGTTTTTTTAACAAAGAGCATATAAATCACTGAAGTAAAAGACTTTGAACATTTAACCCGACCGGAGCCGGAATCCAACCCTGCACCTCTGCATGGTGAGGCGGACGTGCTAATCAGTCGAGTACTGTGCCGTCTCTATCCTAACATATTTTATAGTAACCCTTACATGCACCCTGTAACCTGACAACAAGATCAGCTGTCCACTGTAGTAAACGCTGCCCCTGAAAGGGTTAAATCGATGCTGAATAAGTTGTATTCTGCATCTGTGATTTTTTTTTTTACCCTGCCTTTCGCCCAAACTCAACTGATAGCCCAGCCATGATGTTTGGTATCATCAACATCATCACTAATTTCTTTCCTGATTGACTTGGGGAAATCACATAATTGCACCTGATTTACTGCCCAGTATAGTTTAGCCTCAACTATACATGGCTTTGGTCACCTCAATTTGTGGGGGTGGGGGGGATCATTTTCAACTTCAGAATACTATTGCTGGAATCTGCTTGCATCAGTATGAAAGACGGATGTAACAAACAACATTGGGGTGGGGAGGCTGGAGGGTGGGAGGGTTGAGAAAGGTCTTCTGTTCTTCATTTGTGCATGTGGCTGTTTTCTACAATAGCGGAACAGATGTCTTCAAGAGGAGATTTAGGGCAACAAGAAAACCAAAAGTTGCATCAAAGTGAAGACTGTGGAGTATAATATCATCCAACACAGTAAGGTAACATTTGCACGTGCGCTTATTTTTTTTTTTTTCACTTACTACTACTATGTATGTGGGGTGTATCTTCATATCTTGTTCCGGAATGCTAAAGTGTTTGTTAGAACGGTTGCATTTTTTTTTTCCCCAATAAATTTTTCTCACGGCTAACTAGAGAACTACACACTACCACACAAGACATCTGGAACGTATTCAGTCACTAATGGGTTCCACATTTTGTTATGTTAGTAATTATCAAAACTGAAGAAATTACTTTTTATGTCAAAATTCTGTAAACAAATTTGTCTTTTAATGTTTATTAACCCTTTCGGGTTACAGCGGTTACTACAGTGGACAGCTTACCATAATATCAGGTTGTAGATTGCATGAATGGGTTAAGTAAAAATCAATAAATAAATCACATGTGCAGAATTATTTGCTTCTTTTGCGCAATGCCTTGTTGATGCAGCCCCAAGTCTTTCGGAATTTAAGCCTGGTGAACTTATTTTTGGGCAGTTTCACCCATTCCACTGAGCAGCACCTCTCAACCTATAAGGTTGGACGGGGCATGTTGTTGCAGAGCCATTTTTAGATCTCTCCAGAGATGCTCAATCACATTAAAGTCTGGGGTTCTGGCATGGCCGCCCAATGACAGTCAGAGCTCTCCTGAAGCAGCTGCTTTGATATCTAGGCTGTATGCTTGAGTCTGATTGCTCGGTAACCGCCAGCGTTTGTGTGTGAGACTCGTTCTACCAAGCAAAAAAAAAAAAAGAAAAATCATTTTCATACCATTCTGGGCCTTGAATGTTTTAGACCTTCAAGACAATCATGTTCTAACATGCAGAGCACGGGTAGATTTCAAAGTAGACGATGCGGGATGACTCACGGGGTCTGTGTCAACGCTGGAAAAGAGCGGCGGTTTCTCATTGAAGCAGCACAGGATCAGCTCCAAGACCACCAAGCCAAAGTAGAAGTAGAAAGTGGTGAAGCGCAGCTTGTCGGTGACTTCAACCTGAGATTTGAAGAAAAGGATAGAAGCACAATGACAGATGTAAGGATGAGTCAGGTCAGGAAATGCCTTTGTCAAGGGGGCTCCGGTAGAGCGGTTTCCAAGGTCTTTTATTCACAGCTAACAATGCTGCCCTTTCAATCACAAGAGATCTAACAACCATTAACGTGACTCCAAATATTTAATGACACTTGGTTACAAATTACCTCGCGTATTATCACCTGAAAGGCTGTCACTAAAGCAATTAATGGCATTCTTAAAGGCGCAAACAACAGGCTGGCACATGAATTACTCTCATTTCCTTTCAGGGAAAAGAAGTACAATTTGTTGAATGCAAGCTTTTTTAGTCTAAGATTTACTTCAAAAACACTTGTGTAACCCGGACTATGACATAAGGCAATGGGAAGTACACATAATCAATTGAAAGATCGTAGGTTCATTCAGAAGTTAAAAAATGTATGTATACATAAACATAATCTATGTTGTTTAAGAGAGTGGCGTCGTTAAAAGTGGTTAAACAGAACCGACTATTGCCGTGGCCCTAGCGAATTAGGGCACAGAATACTAATTAGGTGTCAGCGAATGAGAGGTACCGTTTTTCACCTCCGTGACGTCAAGAGCTTGCAGCGCAACCTATCTCGCTCTCTTTTCTGACGGGGCCTGAACGCGAACGGACGTGTTCTTCGGTTATTGTTAGAGAGGTGTTTCGGGAGAACGAGAGAGTCATTCTACGCAACCTTGATCACTGTTCCTGGCTAACGTAGCTGTTAGCTTTCCGCACCGCCGGGATTTTGCCGACCGTATAACGACATCAAAGTCTCACTCAACGTCCTTCTGGCCGGGTCTTTTTTTTTTTCCGGAGTTCTGACTGAGGACAACGCTGGGATTAGCGTGCCTCCAGTGGAGTGGATTCCATTACGGTGCCCTGACTTCGGAAAGTGTTGCAGAAGGGGTACAGTGGTGGTGGCGAGCCAACCTAAGAATATATATTGTATTTGACAAACCTTTTTGTTATTACTAGTATTGTTGATGTTTAGAGGAATTTGCTTTGTACATCAAGAGCTGACAAGAACATTTTGTGTTTAGTTATTTAATTCAGATTGAAAAAAAAAGAAAAGACAAACTCACACCGGTGTTGAGAAAGGTGATCACCGATTATTTTTCTTTTAAAGGAAAGACCAATTAAGAGGTTGAGACTAAGTTGGATTTCTTTACTTTTTTCACAGTGTTTTCATGACAATTTTGCTGTTATGTATTTTTGGTTGATATAAAAAGATTACTGTTTCTTTCTACAATTGTTGTCTGGTTTCTTTGCCCATGCTACCCCTCCCTCAATGTCAGCATCATTGGCTCCAGTGAATCGAATCTAGCATACCCTCACTGGTCCAAAGAGAGCCCCATTGTCCATACCGGAGTGCTTCATCACCTCCAACTATTATAAAACAGACGCAAGCCCTTGTTACACTTGCATGCTATGATTCTTGGCAGTGTCTTTGACCAATACATGTACGGTATCTTTTCTATTGTGGTACTGGGCTGGGACGATATACTGTATGCTCTGGCAACTCACTTAAAAGTTTTCCCTCCTTGGTAGTTAGCCAAATAAAGAAGCATGAGTGATTTTTCAAAAATACCCCAAAATTTTGTGGTGTCAGCCTTGACTATTTTTAGAATTAATTATTCTATTGATGAATCCATTGATTAATAGAATAATCAGATAAAATATATATATATATATATATATATATATATACACACACACACACACACACACACACACACACACACACATAGATATTTTACATTAAAATGTCCTCTACTACAATTTTTTTCCTGATTACTGTCTATTGAACGATTATTATTGCTTATTTGGTGCCGATTGATGATTAAACAAAACCAAATAATCAACAACAAAGCAAAATCACATGTCAAGGAGTGATGTACTCAGCAGCATTTTTGAAACCGAGAGCTACTTTTTGGGTACCGATGGACGCAAGGGGCGACAACTTTGGGCTTCATGTTCATTTTACTTGTCAATTACAGGTTATCCATACTGTGATTGCAAATAATTATTCATGTAATAGATTATACTGATTTTTAATGTTTCCATCAATTGATTATGTTCCAATTACGGGTTTGTTTTTCAAAGCAAAAGCCGATATTTGCAAATGTCTATTTATTTTGAGAGGTGGAAATCAGATAATTTAGACAATTACCGTATTTTCCACACTAAAAGGCGCACTGGATTATGAGGCGCACCTTCAATGAATGGCCTATTTTGTAATTTTTTTCATACATTGGGCGCGCCGCATTACCGGACGCAAGGATTTTAAGGTTTGCTGTGAGCTTTTAAGAAAATGGAAGGCTTTTAGGTGCACCTTTCAGTGTGGAAAATACGGTAGTAGCTAAAAAAACAGCAAGCGATAAACACATTTTCAGAATAGTTGTCTGTTAATTTGATGATCGATTGTCGATGAATCGATTAATTCTCTAATAAGGACTAAGGATGCTTTGTAGTAGTTGTGATACAGTGTATGCAGATATAGACTCTGTCCATTCACATGGATGGTCAAAATAGAGCTTTCTTTTAAACTCACAGTCATGTTGTCGTTATGAGTACACATTATGTTCAATGCTGTTCTGTTAAGATTGCATACACACTCATGTATGCTTCTTAGGCCTTCTTGCCTGCCCGAGGTATTATTTGCAATAAATTGCTGCTCTGTCGGTGTGCTGTGCAGCACGAGAGGTGCGATAAGTACTCTAGAAACAACAAGCCTAGTATTCCCTCTTCCCTCTCCGCTTAGCTGTGGCCTGGGCTGACCCGTGTCAAACATCCACTAAGCTCCTAGCCAAGGCGAAAAAACAAAGTTGAGTTTTTGTTATTCTTGTGATACTATGTCGGAACTGGGAAATTTCACTGGTCCAGTCCAACGCCCCCAAACTACGAGAATACCTTCCACATCAGACAGTTGGCCAGCAGAGCAATCTAAGATGGCCTGGGTGAAAGTGGTTATTTTTTTCAGGGCACTAAAATTGAAGCTGTTACAAAAAAATCATTATTGTTATTATTTCTATAGTTATTATTAACCCTTTCAGGGACAGCGGTTACGACAGTGGACAGCTGATCATGTTATCAGGTTACAGGGTATATGAAAGGGTTAATATAATATATATTAGGATAGAGGCGGCACAGTACTCGACCGATTAGCACGTCCGCCTCACAGTGCAGAGGTGCAGGGTTGGATTCCGGCTCCAGTTGTCCTGTGAGGCGTTCGCATGTTCTCCCTGTGCCTGCGTGGGTTTTCTCCGGGTACTCCGGTTTCCTCCCATATTCCAAAAAACATGTAGGGCAGGTTCATGGAACACTCTAAATCAGGGGTCACCAACTTAATAAATCATTAAGTATTAAAAATAACACATTGTAATATTAAATGTAAATAGTACTGATGTTATTTCAGACGTGTATCAATTTGGTAGCCCATCACACAATCAGTACACATGAAGTAGCTCTCACTCTCAAAAAGGTTGGTGACCCCTGCTCTAAATTGTCCCTCGGTGTAATTGTGAATGCGAAGGAATGGTTGTCCGTCTGTGTGTCCTGCAATGGGCCGGCAGCCAGTTCGGGGTGGACTCCGCCTACTGCTCAAACACAGCTGGGAAAGGCTCCAGTCATAACGGCCCTCCAAGAGAAATCGTAACTACGATGTGGCCCACGACAAAAATTAGTTTGACGCCCCTGCGCTAGAAGGAATATAATACATCGTTATTTAGACAGAGCCCCAGCTGCGGTTGTGTTCCACATCCACTATATGGAGCCACGCTAAAGGGAAAACAATGAAATACAAGACAGCTTTACTTATATAGAGCCTTCACAACCGCTGCAGCTGGAACAAAACACTTTCCACTAACATTTAAAATACCACGTCCAAGAAATTTGAACATTGATCTATTTATAAGGCACATCGGATTGTAACGTGCACTGGCAGCTTTTGAGACAATTTCATGTTTTTAGGTGCGCCTTATAGTGCGGAAAAACGGTACATAAGAGTGTCGATATTTGAGGGAAGAACATGTCAGAACATTGCCTTACTCGTGTTCATTATATGCATGGCAGACAGATGAGGTACAAATTCGAAACTGCCCTTATTTACACTGTGTATCTCTGCCCTTATTTACACTGTGTGTGATCTCTCGCTTTATTGAGGGACCAAATATAACTATTTGGCAGTTGCAGTTGCTTATTCATGCTTCTGATTGACTAAACAGCAATTTAGAGGCGGCAAATTTGTACCGACAAAGATTTCTCTGACCCAAGCCATTACTTGGCAAGCCACTCTTTTCACACGGAGCACTAAACTGATACCATCAGGATGTGCCCAAATTTAGAACAGACATCAGCCGACTTAACAGCATGTGATATGTTTGTATTTTTTTTTTTTTATGTTCCTTTTGAATGGTTGTTATTCATTTTAATTGCTTCACCAGAGAACAATAGCAGCTGTTGCATTAAAGTTCCAGTGGGAATCTGGACGTTAACTTAAAATTATGACTTTATCGCCTAAAAACTTGTCTCAACTTGTCTTTTTTTGCCCTAATATTTCTTTATTAATTAGTATTCATCTCAGTTTAGAACTTCCTAATGTCCTGCACTAGCTCATTTGGCTTTTTGGAAAATCTACATGTGTGTGCCTGCCTCAAACAGTTTAATTGGCTCCAAAGCACTACTGTACATATTTTCACTGCATGATATTGTTCACAAAGCCTGAATATGGTGTGACCCACAAGTGACACAGAGGTTGAAATGATGAGGACATGGAATTTTGGGATAAGAATGTATGTGGGTGGTGAAGTACTGAGATGAGAGCCGTGACTGAGGTCAAAGGCATAATTCTCACCTTGCTGGATGCTTGGAGGATCTTGGAGCGGAAAGGCACAATGGCACACAGCACAGACAGGAACCAGAAGATGAAGAGAACCCCTGAGGACTGAACCCCACGTAACCTCTCAAACTGGATCAAAAATGTGGCCAGGAGCTGAGAGAGAAAGGCAGGAGAATATAACATTGTGGGAGCAGAAAGGAATCGTGTGGGAGGAGGGGAGGCTGACTTGAGTTCAGCTGAGACAGAGCATTTGAGGGCATGTGAGGTAAACCACTGCTGCCTGCTCCTGTCACTTAACGCACTGACTGACTGGGTTAGATGCGCTGCTCGGGCTGTTTTTTTTTCTTCTTTTTTTTTTTTTTCCATAATTTTTGTATGACCTACTATGACAGCTTTCGACAAGTTCATTTTGGGTAAACAGCCTGATCCGGCTTTTTTTTTGGATCCGGGTGTGGTTTTACTCAAAATCGCTGATCAATGTCATATTAGCTAAAAAACACTGGCATACTTATGAGAGGAAATCATGACAGTTTACAGCAAACAAAAAATAACAGACTAATAGTGGAAGAATTTCAGCTATTCAGGTCATGGTTTTCCACTGAAGGGTTAGTTAAAGGCACTGTAACTTGGCAGGACTGCATATAAAATGATACTGTTTTCGATAAAAGGAGGACACTTAGGAACCAATTACAGAATATCAAACAACAATTGCATTGAGGCAGTAAATTCCTGCACTCTCAGACATTTGTAGCCAAAAACATGAGTTTAAAACACTGTAATATGTCATGTTAAGAGATAGTCATTGAAAAAAAACATAATCTTATTTTCACTTTAACAGAAATGTTTATGTACAAAACGATACATATTCTTTCTAAATTTCCTACAGAGCCAATGTTTTATTATTGATTCGAATAATTTTTAATTATTCTTGACATGACTCAGTTCCAACTATAATGTTTCACTCAGCATTTGATCAGGGTATACCGGAAGTCATTTGTTCATTAACTGTATCTACACTTTCTGATAGTCAAATGCAACAAGAGAAAATTATGTATTCACGTATGGGTGCTTTTAAATGTTATGAAGCTGAAAGCTTTTTTTTTTGTTTGTTTGGTTTTTTTTTTTTGTACAGATGGAGTTAGTGTGACACGCACACACCCATAGACACTTCTCTTCCTCTGCGCCACAGCTCTGCTGCGGGCAGAGACAGAGCGGTGGGTTTGTCTTCGAAGCTTGTCGGGAGAGAGAAACAAGCCAAGAGATGCTCCTAAATAAGTCTGCCTTGCCTGGTATAAAGAAGCCTAATCACTAAACTGCATCGTCAAAGGGTTGAGTGCGACAGACAGGTTAGCGATTGTGACACTTCTAAACGACATAACTTAAAATAGAAGTTACCATACATATTATAATACCTTATTTTCCATATATAATGCGCTTCGGAGTATCGGGCGCACCTTCAATGAATGGCCACTGTTTTCATATATAGGGCGCACCGCATTATACTGCGCATAGGTTAGAAGCTACCATAGTGGCTGTGGTTGCGTTACGCATCCACTAGATGGAGCTACGCTAAGGGAATACAATACAATACAATCCAGCTTTATTTATATAGAGCTTTCACAACCGCTGCAGCTGTTACAAAGCGCTTTACAGATCATTTAAAATACTAAGTCCAAGAAATCAGAATATTGATCCAGATATAAGGCCCATGAGATTATAAGATGCACTGTCATCTTTTGAGAAAATTGAATGCTTTTAGGTGCGCCTTGTAATGCGGAAAATACGGTACAGGAAAATCAAATTTTATAAAGCGTCCTGCAAGTTGATATATATTGCGTTTAAAGTTAACATTCAATTAGCATGAATGTCATGTCTATAATGCTTGCATTTTCTAATTTTATGCTACAAGCCCACTCAGAGTTGCAGTACAAAAAAACTGACATGATAAAAAGTTTTTAAGATGAACAAATACACAGTGAAATGTGCAATATAGGAATTATCAAATAAAGTTTGTTCAAAAAAGAGTGGAAAAATACAGAATTTTGAGTTGATTTTGCGAGTGTTACAAATAGGAATTGGCATTGATTTGGTGGAATGCTCCATATAAATAAAACAACACATTGATGTATGTATATTTCTAAATTAATTTGAGAAAAATCTGATGCACGCTCTTTTTTGTTCTCAATACATTGGCTCTGGACACGGCAGACACTTAAAACCAAAGATTTGGACTCAGGTGCCAAAAAATTTCATTCGTGTCAAGTAGTTCACTCAAATGTGTTTTGTGCACGGGTTTTTGTACAATGTACTCCCTCACTGACTCATCTGACATTGATCTATTCATTGAATCCTCTTCATCTGTCTTTGTTTGTCCAAAATGTGTTTGCGTAGTTTGCTTTGATTCCACGGCAACTGAGTTCTCAATAAACGTGTCTTACTAGAAAATATCTTTCGAAAACGAGTTTCGTGAGCACTCACGTGGATGTGTTTCAATGAGCAGACTGCGGTGTTTTCTTACCATGGTCATGCCGAGCACAAGCGGGGTGATAAAGAAAATAGGCGGCTGACTGATTCCCTGCTGCGTTTCATGGAACGTGTAGAAGAGATCTGCCCAGCAAACAACCCATAACAGGAAGCCAAACACCTGACAGCGGTGGCCAGCGTAAGGGGAGAAAAGAGACAAAAATAACAGAAATGATTACAGCAGGAAAAGAGAAAGGGTGAGGTTTTTTTTGTTTTTTTTAACTGATGCGACAGTTAAAGAGTGTCTGGATTTATCCTGTAACAAGGACTGCCATTACAATGTTACTCGAAAGTGGGTAGCTTTTCAGAGCTTTGAATTAGTCAGGATGAGTAAACAATGGCAAACAACAAACAAAATGAATTGTTGTTTTTTTTTCTGTTTGTTGCTGCCACATGTATTATAGTCAGTCGGCTTACACCGCAGTGATGCACGAGAACACTGTAAAAATGATAGTTGACAGCGTTCCTTGCAGCCGATGCTTTAAAGACCGTCGGTGGCTGCATGGGGAGCATGAAGCGAGATCATGTTCCCACAGATGAGGCCACAGATCGCTTGATTGTAAAGGACGATTGTACGTCAGAGTCTCCCAACACAACTGTTGAGATGCCCTGATGGCAGGACTGGTAAGTAGGATATTGATGAAATCTTGTAGCCCTTCCTATCCTATGGGGCATTTCGGGTGTCTCACCGTTTTGAATCGGTTCTTCATGGACATCATGATGTAGCCTCTGTTGTTCTTCTTTAGGTAAAAAAGGTAGATAGGGGAGACAGCCCATAGGTAAATGCAGGGCAGCCACGATAAGACAGTGAGCTGGAAACACACAGGGAGGTCGGGCTGATCCGTGTGAAGCGTCTGATTGGCTACCTGCAGAAACGGGCAAAAAAAAAGAACAAGATGGCAGATCATGGCCCAGCAAATCTTCTCTCACACGATAGCACAGTTACACCAACATTAGACATTGATATGGCTATATCAATTTGAAGAATTAAATCTCAAAGAATTTTTTGGGAAAGTTTTCTAAATTAGTAGGCAAATTACATTTAGTTTGTTAAATACTTGCAAATAATTTGGGATTCATCAATCATTAAGAGTATAATTGGAATGTTTCTGAATGAATCCCACATGAAAAAAAAAATGCATTGCTGTCCCAACGCGATTTTGATTCTTTGATTTAATTTTTGTTCAAAAAAAAAAAAACTGTCATAATTTCAAGGTTTTTCCAATCATGCTACTGGTTGAAGATTTCAAAATAATTCTGCCTGACATTTGCATTCGCTATTTAGCAAAATAAGAGATCAATATCAAAAGCAAAATAATTTGGCATGCAATGTATTCCAAAATTCGAGACAGCTTATTGGGCTTCTCTGAATCTGAAATGAATCAAGACGATTAAAAAAAAAAAAATCATAATAATAACAATAATAGCACATTGTTCAAACATATTTGCGTGAAACTCACATTTTCTAACAATAACAATGGAAGCAAACATCCGGAGGGAAAGGAAAACTCCAAATGAATCGTAGTGAGTCCTGGTTATCGTGGATCCCTCCAAACATACAGACGGGCCCACCCACAGACAGAACTAAGATAAACACAGCTGGCGGTCACCACTCACTTTCCATATATCACCGCTGCCATCGACTCAGGCATGAATGGACTGATAGGTTATCATTCCAGCCAGTGGGTATTGAGTTTCTTTTTCTCACATTATCATGTTTTTTTTTCTTCTTCTTTACAGATAGTACAACACCGACAAAAAAAAAAAGCATGAGTAGAATTAGCCCAGTGTGTATAGTACGACTACATTGGTCCTGCTTCGAGAACTGCGCTTCATAAGGATACTGCAGTAGAATCTCTTTCACTAGTTAAGTAAACGTATTGTTACACGTGTTCTTTTTTGTTTTTTTTTTAATAATTCCTCCACGGACCACGACTCATTATGAACAAGGATGAAAGCTTCCTCTGCTGCAGTTTTCATTTTCACTGTTCTATAGTTGAAATTCTTTCACAGCATCAATTGTAAGAAGCAGAGTGTCGAAGCTACAAATCACCTTATTGTATTTTCCACACTGTAAGGTGGCACCTAAGGGCATTTAATTTTCTCAAAAGCCGACAGTGCGCCTCATAATCAGATGCTTCTATAAGGATCAATATTCTGATTTCCTGGACGTAGTATTTCAAATGTTCTGGAAAGTGCTTTGTTACAGTTCGAAAGACTCTATTTAGCTGCAACAGAATGATCAGATGTCAGTAACATGTAGGAGACTGGACTGTCTCAGAAGTGTTTGTTATTTATTCCTTTGTTGTGTACTGTATTCACAAATGAGAAAATCACAAAATAAATTCTGTATTGGGGCTATAGAATTTATTTTGTGATTTCCTCGCTTGATTTTCTGTTTTGATGCATTATTTTCAATTTCCGTAGTTTCATTGAAGTTAATTTACGTTTTTCGAGGCGGTCATGAACGTCTCTCGAGTCGAACGGAAGAAGAGAAGGCACGGAGACGGACAAAGACGTACCTGTATTTGTTGAGACTGTGAAAACCATTGATAAAGTGTGCGTTTTAAAAAAAAAAAAAAACAAAACCACAGCTCTCCTTTTTTTCGGAGCTGCAACAAAAACTTATTTAATAAAGCAGCGACACAGTTCACTGAACCAACAGCAAGTTATAACATTGTAAGCATGTCTCCAGGAAGGAGCCATCTTGGGGTCGACATATTACCGTAATGACCATACACAAGGCGCGCCGGATTTTAAGGCGCGCCGTGAGCTTTTAAGAAAATGGAAGACTTTTCGGTGCGCCTTATAGTGCGGAAAATACGGTAAACACAAATGGACAGGTTAAGATTTTTTTTAGGCATATCTCTGTCTCAAAAACAGTATGCTTTTCCACCTATACCTGTGACTGAGGCCTTTTAAAGCATTTTAAAATCCATTTTCTGTTGTTTTTTCTTGCACTGTACTTTTACTCTTTTAACGTTCTTTGAGTATTTTTAGAAAGCAACTTTATATTCTTTCATTAAATGTTGTATTTGTAATTGTATAAAGCACACTCAGTTACCTTGTGAAATGTGCTATATACTGTAAAAAAAAAAAGCTCTCTCGTCTTGCTGAGCTTGTGTGACACAATTTCACAAAGACGACAAAAAAAAAAAAAATGCACGAGATGAAAAAATTTCCCACCAAACCCTTCACAGTTCTGCATTTTGCTTCTTCCCTTTCAGTTTCAATTCTGCTTCAAACGCGCAACAGTGTGTAAGAGGAAAAAAAAAACTTCTTCCAGCATATCCAGCTGTGTCCATATAACTCCCTCTCAAATACAACTACCCATAAAGGGTCTAGGTAGGGCAACTCCAACACCTTTCACAAACAAATACAGAGTTCTCCCGAAACCTGATCTGCACAAGTTGGCTGGTCTACGATACACCTTGCTTCAGTTTATTTATGGCCTCTAATATATAAAATAAGATAAAAAAAACTTTATTTGTCTCACAATAGAGAAATTCCCAATTTACAGCAGCAAAATTATGAAAGGGAGAAGTAGAAGAACAAAAAGTACATCAATAAATATAAAT
>NW_017805781.1:410966-418435 GCF_001891065.2 Hippocampus comes | reverse complement strand
TAGATTATTTTGAAGAAGCCTTCAAGGGCTCTGCGGTCCATGTCCACCTGTATTGCGATAGCATAATGCAGTGTCCTTTGTTAAAAATACATAAATAAATAAATAAATAAATAAAATCTTAAATGATCTATTTAACCAATATTATTTTAGTTTTTGTAACATTATTAGTTGAATGTTTTTAGGGACTACCATCTTTAATATACTTGTCCTTCTCTTCTGCTGCTTTGTGAATGGCTGTCACCTAATGTTTTTGTAACGTGCCAAGCCTTTATTTGGTTGATGGCTGCCTCACAAGGGAGGCAGCGATTGCCTGCGGTTTTAGGATGCAGTGCATGCCTTCCTCAGTATGCCTGAGCTAGGTAAATTCATTGAGCCATTGCTTCTCAAATCCACCGGCTCATGTGTTTTTAAACTGATATGGAAAGAGGAATAATAAATGCTTCAATCACGTAAACGTTGACTTTGCGTTGTTGTGCTCCTAATTGGAAACGGATTCATGTCGCCTCGTCTCGCCTCGCCGACTACTCCTGTCTTATCTGCCCCGTCACATCATTTTATGTGGCCCGCGAAAGCAAAATATATGCATAGACTTCATGTTTCTTGCTAAAATATCAAAATTGCAATTTGTCTTCACTTTTAAAAATGTTGAGAGATTTCACGCATGTTTTGTTCCCGATCCCCCTTTTAAAATAAATGTAATATTTGAACAGTTTTTACTGACACCTGAATTCAAAACGAGTTATTCACCAGTTTTGTTGTGTGTATGTAAAATGAGTCTAACATATTTGATTTGGTTTCACAGCCAGAATGGCCCTCTGAAGGAAACCATAACTTACGATGTGGTCCCCGACAAAAATGAGTTTGACGCCCCAGCAATACATGTTTGCGACGCAAGCAACTTGTGCTTCGGGACTGCTTTTACAATGTCAGAAACATGTGAACGCATAGCGGATTTCTGCATATTTTTCGTTTTTCTTCGTTTTAAAGATTAAGAGAAGCCAAAAGAGACATGATGATTAAATTTCAATTAATTATCCGTCCCTTCCATCAAAACTCATTCACTCCCAAAGACGTTTTTAAACGTCTTTTCAAACTTGGTCCAGAATTGGCTGGTACTGAATGAGTTAATCTGTTCCAACCTGCCATAAAATAAAAACTTCTGTCAAGTATATTTTATACAAATAGGACTCTAAAATATTGTACTTGATAAACATATATGGTCATAATATAATAAAATATAAAGAATTAAATTTTGCCACATCCATTTTTTTTTTTGCTTCAATCACAAGAACATTATGCTGTTATTTCTGACGTGCACACCTTTGCCAAACCGCTGCTTATGTCGTGAGTCGAGTTCCCTTCACTACATGCTAAAATGGAAAATGGAGTGAACTTTATCGACACAATATGGTGCCCAAAGCACTTCACAAAGCCTCATATTAACCAATTCACATACACAGTTGGATTGGTAAATCAGATTCGTTTCCAGTGAGGGTTGGACTCTATCAACGCTGCCCTTTGGAAGCGATTCTGTTCATAATTTTCATGGACAGAATTGCTGCCCGTAGCCAAGGCGTTGAAGGGGGTCCTGTTTGGTGGACTCAGTATTACATCTTTGCTTTTTGCCAATGATTTGGTACTGTTGGTTCCTCAAGCCAGTGATGCAGACTATGTATCATCTATCATGGTGAAGAGAGATTAGAACCGGAAGCCGAAGCTCTCCATTTACCAGTCGACCTACTTTCCTACCCACACCTTGAGCTGTAGGTCATGACAAAAAGAACAACATCCCGGATAGAAGTGGCCGAAGTTTCTTCCACAAGGCGTCTGGGCTCTTCCTCAGTGATAGGGTGAGTGGCTCGATCATCCGGGAGGGACTCAGGGTCGAGCCGCTACTCCTCCGCATCGGAGGCCAGATGAGGTGGCTCGGGCATCTGGTGAAGATTACTCCTGGACACCTCCCTAGTGAAGAAATCTGGGCATCTCCCACCGGGATGACTCAGGACACGGTGGAGAGACAATGTCTCCTTGCTGGCCTTGGAACACCTTGGGATTTCCCCGAAAGAATTGGAAGATGGCGGCCCGGTGGTTGACTCGTCAGCGCGTCGGCCTCACAGTGCAGAGGTGCAGGGTTCGATACCGGCTGCGGCCTTCCTGTGTGGAGTTTGCATGTTCTCCCTGTGCCTGTGTGGGTTTTCTCCGGGTACTTTGGTTTCCTCCCACATTCCAAAAACATGCATGGCAGGTTAATGGAACACTATAAGTTGTTCGTCTATGTGTGCCCTGCGATTGGCTGGCAACCAGTTCAGGGTGTCCCCCGCCTACTGTCCGAAGACAGTTGGGATAGGCTCCCGGATCCCCCATGACCCTGGTGAGGATAAGCGGCTCAGAAAATGGATGGATGGATGGATGGATGAATTGGAAGACATGGCTGTGGAGAGGGAGTCTGGGCTTCCCTGATAAAGCCACTGCCCTTGCAACTTGACCCCGGATAAGCAGAAGAAAATCGATGGATGGATGGATGGGCGGATGGATGTTCAATTTGGTATGCCAGTTACTCAGAGAAGCAACATTTTTAAGACACTTTTTTCCCTCTCAATTTGTTTTTGATAGAAAATGTACAATCATGAACATTTCGCGAATAAATCGTAGAGGCACCCAATTACTAATTTCCATTAGTACTCCCTCTGCCAAACGCAACATGGCTGATATAAAACAACAACAAAAGCAAGTTAACAGCAAAGCAAAATGCAATCTAAATACAGACATAATCTTTAAAAACAGCAGCATACACATGAATAATATCCAAACAGGTATTAATGCTGACAATTTTAGTCGTCATTTATGTTTAAAATAGCTGTATAAGATGCACTCTCATGTTTTTGTGGGACTGCATTCCACTTATTATTTGCCCTATAAGAAAAAAAATGACTGATCAAATGAAGGTTTTTTTTTTTTTTTTTTTTTTTTAGCAATTCCACACTCACCTCTAGCAATCCCTCAAGTAATTGTTGCAGTTGATTTCAATAGTATTAGGTTGAATAGAGAAAGCAGGAGTGCTTAAAAATAATGAGGTTTTGCCAGCTCAGTAGCCTATATTCATTGAGGATGGCACAATGATGGAATGACCAAGGTTTTTTTTTTTTTCATCCAGTATTTTTAGCGCTTGATTGGATAAACATATTACGGGGCTTAGAGAAGTACAATTTGCAGTGGCCCAGGTTCGTAGATAGAAATTAATGACATATTCTTAAGACCTGCTCTAACCCCCACCCCAGAAAAAAAAAAAAAAAAACCTTGGCTATTATCTTGGAATTCAAGGTACAAAAACATGATTTGATATATTTTTAAATACTACCTGAAAAGCTTGACAAACAACCATTCACATTCACACATATGCCAATTCCGAGTCCACATTTTAATCTAACATGCAGCTTTGTGGAATGTAGGAGGAAGCTCGAGTAACAGGAGAAAGGGCGGGCAAGCACGGCAGAAATATGCAATTCCACGCAGGAAAGCTAGAACAGAGAACCAAATTCAAATTCTACAATTCTAAATTCGGCCAAATTACTGAAAAACTAAATATGACACTAAATTTGCTCACATATTTGCCACATCGCCGATGATGAGTTGAAACAGGAGTGGTGTGGTCAATATTTCTCATATTCGCCACTTCAGGCTAATTTGTCTGTCAAAATCGCCCCTGGCAAACCTGTATCAAAAGCCTCGGCTACAACGTATAAATCACCATATGCAAATGATATATATATCTTTATAGCGCTTTCACAACAGCTACAGCTGTAACAAACATTTTACACCATTTACAGAACATTTCACATGGAAAACCACTGAACAATATGACATCTCTGAACCATAAGTGGTTCAGAGACGTCATTCACGCAGGGTGTATGACGCAACCTGTATCAAAAGCCTCGGCTACAACGTATAAATCACCATATGCAAATGATATATATATCTTTATAGCGCTTTCACAACAGCTACAGCTGTAACAAACATTTTACACCATTTACAGAACATTTCGCATGGAAAACCACTGAACCATATGACATCTCTGAACCATATGTGGTTCAGAGACGTCATT
The DNA here is from genome assembly GCF_001891065.2 of Hippocampus comes. Classification (NCBI taxonomy): domain Eukaryota; kingdom Metazoa; phylum Chordata; class Actinopteri; order Syngnathiformes; family Syngnathidae; genus Hippocampus; species Hippocampus comes. Next base: position 414,333 of record NW_017805781.1, on the reverse strand, counting down.
CTCGCAGGGTGTATGACGTCACACACGTCTGCTACAAGCTAAGTTTGATAGTAAACAAGAAGATGTCGCCTCCATTGACGATACATAATACAATATGATGTGAATAATGCCACAATTCTCTTCGTGGCCATGTACACGTATGAGTGACTACTGTAGAAACACAACATTGCTTGTCAAAAAAAAAAAAAAAAACGACGACGCAACGTTGACATATGCATGCCGCGGCATGGTAGCAAGGGTTAGCAAGCTAGCCCATTTCCTGAAAAGAACATGCGAATATTTTGTTGGTTTCTGCATTGAAAACCGACATCATTTCTCCGGAGTCGCACAAAGCAATTTTGAATTCCCGCATCCCGCGTCGAGAATAAACAAAGCAGGTTGAGTGACCGTATGTCATGATCCTGTTCTTGTGTGTCTCCAGCAGGTGGCAGTGGAGGGCTTCTCCTCCAGCGTGCACACCTGCTGCCAATTTGATCATCATGATTAAACCAAGTATTTAAGGACTGCCCAGATCCCATGTCTCTGTCAGATTATTGACCTTGTTGCTGCTATTGCTCAAGTGTTGTTTTTCTAGACCAGTGTTTTTCAAACTTTTTTGAGCCAAGGCACACTTCTTTCATTGTTAAAATCTCGTGGCACACCACTAGTTAAAAATGTGAAGAAAAAAAACAAAAAAACGCTTATTTGAATAATGAACGTGCTACATTGTTACTATAACCGTTTTTAACATTGAAGAATGACGTTATAACAGCTTGAATTTGAATCAAATGAACACAAAGAAAAAAGTATTTTTTTCATCTTTCATATTTATTGTTTCATCGTCGTCCTGCATTCATGCGTCACAAATTCGCTTGTCTCTCGTCTAAACACAAGGTAATTGGCTAGCTGTTGCTGCTCCCTAGCGGTATGGGAAGGTACTACACGATTACTTTCTGGGCGATAGACTGCACAGGCATACAAATTGGATATTTTCCCGCGGCACACCAGACAATGTCTAGCGGCACACTGGTGTGCCGCGTCACAGGGGTTGAAAAACACTCTTCTAGACCACTCGATCTCGTCATAGTCGTTTTTGCACTCTAGCCTCTCGCTTTGTAGGTATTTATGTTTTTTCACTTTGACCTTGCTCATGTTTTTGTTTAGGTGAAATTGAACGTTTGTCATTTATAAATGTTTTTTCCTGGCACCTTGTGACCAGCGATTTCAGTTCATACTTTGTCAGTGCGATTTTCTTTCATAAATATTTTTTGTAATGGCACTTTGTCTGAGCCTGCATTTTTGGAACCCTAAAAAATTTTCGGTGTGGCATGGCCGGGACACATCAAGTCTAACTGTTTGGGTAAGCTCCCCTGGTTTTGACATTTTGAGAAGAACAGTATGTTTTTCTGTAAAGTGTGTGGAAAAGGAAGGATAATGAAACATTTTCACCGGATGGAAGTCAGCCAGGATCACAGAGGAACGATGTTCGAAAACACAAAAACACTGAAGACCGACAGTTGCGTGTGTTTTCTACCCAGGTGAATTTTCTTTCATATCGACTTCACAGATTTTCCCCATAAAAACTCCAGCACTGAGGTAAGTAATGTAATCCCACATTGCACACTGATTGGAGTCTTTGTATGGCACACTGCGGTTGTATGTTATAATACACTAATCATGACATAATGTCATTATTATTATATATATTATATAATAAAGTTGCATGTGGCAAATAATAGTGTACCGTAGTTTCCGGACTATAGAGCGCAGCTGATTGTAAGCCGCACCCACTACATTTTTAGAGGAAAAACGATTTTGTACACACACAAGCTTTAAACAGGGCGAATCATTCAATAAGCCGCAGGGTTGAAAGTGTGTGACAAAAGTAGCGGCTTATAGTCCGGAAATTACAGTATAACTACCTGCATATAAACAATATATTCTATTATGACAAAGTATGCCTGTAACAATAGCAACAGAAATAAAACAAATATAAATCAGATGTTTTGTGTGGTGCTGAAATGCGGGCAAGCTATTGCAACAGCTTCCTTACTGATGATAAACTTGGCCTATTTCTCTCGCTACGGTGTGCAGTTAGCCATCAAGCTATTCCTGCAACCCCCAAAAGAATACATATTCCTTCAAGTTTGAACGTGTTTTGTGTTATTTGGGCAACAATGTCTCTGCGATGTGTATGTATGAGCAGCGTACATCGCAAGACAGCAGCAAAACATAAACGGGATGTCGTGGCTAACTACACTTCAATATGGCTATGAGATTTTTATTCTGTTTAGCCATATTGGTGAAGACATTTCCTGACACTGTGCCAGCCACGGACATATTTATGAATGGACTAACAACGTCGCTTCGTCGCCATTTGGAGAGGTGAAGCCACCGGCAGTCATCTTGGATTGCCATTCGTTAAGCCCACCTAACTTGAATATATTGATTTCTCTGCAACATTTTTATATTCTTTTCTGTCTCTATGGCAAAAATCCCACCGTGCATGGCATACGGTTGTACCAATAAGTCTGAGGAAAGTGCTACTTGCACAATTCATCCATAAGATCGCAATTTAATTTTTTCTTCTTATGAGGTCTATCTCTGAGTGTTATTCAAAGATTGATCAGAACTGTCAACAATAAACTGAAAGCAAAGCCTATCAGGACAAGAATCGCTGGGAAATGTAATGAGATAATACACTGTGACTGGTCGATGCAAACAGCGAAGTTCATTCTTTAAGATGCTCTCCTTACTCCGTACAGGGATTCCTATCGTAAAACACACACCGAAACCGTGTTTTCAGCACAAAAAAAGTAACAGAACTTGTCAATAACAGTGGCAATGTAAGATGGCTGCCCTCTGGCTTCAGTCGGGGGCAACCTATTGGTACTCCATTCATATATACCAGGGGTGTCAAACTCATATTTGTCGCGGGCCACATTGTAGTTCCGTTTTCCCTTGGAGGGCCATTATGAATTTTGGGAAACCATATCAATGTTTAATCCCCTCCACATTTTACATACACAGAGCACAGCAAATTAGTCAATAACTAGTTTTAAAATCAGAAGTCAAGAATAATGACTGTTATTGTGGATTACATATGACAATTTGAAATTTTGGTTCTGACTTTAGCAAGCATCATGGAACTTGACATGCTTGGTTTGCTTTCGCGGGCCACATAAAATGTTGTGGCGGGCCAGATCTGGCCCCCGGGCCTTGACTTTGACACCTGTGATATATACTGTATAAGTCAGTGGTACCAGGCCTGTATAATTTACAGTACATATACATACACACATATATATATATATATATATATACATACACACACACACACACACACATATACACATATATATATATATATATAAATTATTAACATTAT
>NW_017805781.1:380947-410910 GCF_001891065.2 Hippocampus comes | reverse complement strand
ATATATATATATATATAGGGTATTTCTGTGAAGTAACGTTTTTTTTTTTGTATTGTGCCAGTTTGACCTTGGAATAGATTTATTCCATTTCTATTCTTTCCAATGACAGAATTTGATTCTAAATTCAAACAAATCGGAATATGATCGGTATTCTCTTCAAGTCATGAAATTTCTGTGCTACTTTTGTTCGGTGGCGTGCCATGAGATTCTTCTCATCCAATATCCGTACCTTGGCTCAGTGAAGGTTGAGAAATATGTAAGTCATGACATTTGTGCATTTCTTAGCATGTTATACCACATTTAATGGATATGCAGTGCACCTGAAATGTACAATTTTAAACAATACGGCACACAAATTCAGCATTGCTTCATATTATCTCCAAGAAGAGAATTTATAGCAATTCAGCTTAATATGCATCTGAAGAGTTAAGAGGAGAAAAGCATGGTGAGCTGCATTTGGAAGGCAAAACCACAACATGCAATTCGTTCTGACAGCAGGGACCTTATCGAAATGGAATAGTAAAGTTAGGGCTGGCCGTTCCTGATCTGAATGGCTGCCAGCAAAGAAAAGCACCAAAAAAACACTCCCAAATCATTCAGCACGTATAAGGACTAGCCAACGGTGAAACGTACACTAAGTTGAGTCCAAACTAGTAATTACTGTGTGTGGACAACCGAGCAACGATAACGAAAACTTACCCAGAAGGGAAGCTCCGGTCCGCACAACTGCTCCATCTCCGTCCGTCTCGGGAAGACACCGGCAAGGAACCACCGGAGAACTCGTTTCCACCTTCTTCGTGAGTACGGCAGCTGCTCTTCGCAACCAGTTTTTCTTATTTTACCGCTTGAAATGAGCACTGGTTCAACAGTCTCACGCCCGACAGAGAGACAGACAGGTAAATGCGGAGGGCCGTGGACTTTACCGACCGAAGAGCCTCAGGAAACGCGGCGCCCCTTCCGCTCTGCCGACGGCGAAGAACACAAGTAGAGCGTCGGCACCGAAATGTGAAGTCTCATTTCAGATGTCAGAAAAGGGCGTGAACTTCTTTTAGTCATGCCCCGGTTGCTCCCCTCCTCCTCTTTTTTTCTCTACAAACAGAAACGTCACACACGTTCACGCACGGTAGCATTCAACTGTTCTCTCACACAAACAAGCGGCAAATTGCAAAGTCCACGAATCTTGTTTCGCATAGATGTTGGGTTTTTTTTTAGAAGCTATAGTAAGACTAATACCAACGGGCGGGGGGCAGGGGACAGTCTAAAATGCTTAATGTGCGTTTATAAAAAAGCTTAACTTGCCTGAAATACGGCCACTCGCAGCCAAAATTCAATACAGTAATCCCTCGTTAATCGCGGGGTTTACGTTCAAAAAGAACCGTGAAGTAGTGAGATTTATTTTTTTACAGTTATTATACAATACTGAACTATGTATACAATGAAACCAAAGACCAAAACCTGTTTTCAGGCCCAAGCACAAAAAAAAAAAACCCAAACGTTTTTAACAAATAACTATAATAGTTTTTGGAAATACTGTACTGTAAAATAATATTGCTTGAGCGGTCCTCAGGTGCCTTTGCCGGTGCAGAACGTTTCGTCGACATTGTGGGGGTATGTATGTACAAAGACGAGGTGGGGGAGACTGTTCACGTTGGTCAGTGCCTTAGCCAATCAGGATGCAAAATTCACTGTTTAAAAGCATTTAAAAAAACTGCACAAAAAAAAAATCAGTGAAACAGCGAAGCCTCGGAAGGTGAACCGCGTTAGAGCGAGGGATCACTGTATACACATTTCCACCTATGCCCACTTCAACCTCTGAAAATATTAAACCAATCGGCAAAGATTTAAAGCTTAAAGTAACAGTGTGTGAAAAATGACTTGATTATTCAATCTTCATTATTTTCAAAACCCCACTATTTATAACAATAATAAGCAAATAAATATATATTCTATCACATCGATGTATGAAACAAACAGTAATTTTAGAAAGCTCCTTTCTATTGCTTTACTTTGCTTTTAAATGCTTTTTTTTTGTAAGTGTGTTTAATTTTTGTCATTGTACGTTTTTTTAATATAATTCTTAGCAGGCTAATTTTGCTCGCTCTGTTTTGCCTTTGAATGTATTTAGCTGTTTGTGAATGCTTTTAGGTGTTGTGCGAAGGAGAGTGAGTTGCCTTGTGATAAAAAAAAAAAAAAATTGTGCTATATAAATAAAACTGCTTGCCTTACCTTGCCTTACAACTTTAGCTCTCAATTTAACCACTGTTAACTGTACAACAAGGAGCCATTTGCACAGAATAACCATGACAACTATGAATGGAGCCACAAATGCTGATATGCCAACCCACTGGGAAAGCTCTTTTCTGTATCACATTTCACTGGACATGAAAATTACAGGCAATCATCAAACACACTTACCTGGGCATCATGAAACAGTGTGAGAAGCATTTTTTGCCTGACTTAATGAAGTGTTCCCGAACCTATATTGAGCCAAAGCACATATTTTACATGATAAAAATGTTTCGGCACAACACCAAACAAACGATGATCAGGTTTTACTTTACGCACACATTTATTTACGTGCAATCCGAGCCTGTTTGTTTGAAGACAAATTCTTTTCTTTTGTATGAATGGTATCGGGTGTACACAGAAATTGCATCTTCTGCATCGAGTGGAAGTGAATTAAACCAGCGATTTACCCTCACGTTCACACAAGAAGGTTAAAACATTTAGTGTCTTTAGTCAACTTAAAAAGCGCGTCTTTAGAATGTGGGTGGAAGCTTGACAAACTGAATAAAATCCACACAAGCACAAGGTGAACTTGCAAACTCCACACAGAGCCTTGAACCTGAAGTGTAAGAGTGCTGTCTTGTTCTCAAGTGTCATACAAGACATGTTTAATAAAACCAAAATACAACTACTATGTCAGATGCTACTGCGAATTTAAAACGATGCCATCTCACCCATTCATAGCTGAAGACAACAAAAGTAATACAAGAAAAATAGAACTCAGGCTCAAGAGTGCCCAGGGCTCAGTTAACCTCATTTGACATGAATATTTTTTGCTTGGCTTACAGAGGCTTGTCGCAAAAAGCACTTCCCAGCATATGACCGTCACATCTGAAGAAGCTTTGTGGTTCCCTCTCCCGTGCCAATGGCAATCAATACTTTAAACTTTGAGTGCCAGGGTTGCATACCTGTCTTCCCTTTTCAGTGATCAAAGATCAAACTCAAAGGAAAAGTAACCCATTCTAAGTGGGATCCCATCCTGATTTAAAAGAGAATATCTCGCATAGTGTCGGAATAAACGAGTCAACAATTGTTCACGTAGTGAAACTTGTATCAGAGGTACAGATTTGGTAGAACACTGTGGTGGTTGACACGAAGGCTGGTGCTGTTTCTGTTTGCCTCAAAATTTAAGGTTTTATCTGTACAGGGTAAAACACTTTCAGTAATCGTGTGCTGCATCAAATCAGTTTTTTGTGAAAAAAAAAAAATTTCATCGGACATGAAAAAAAGGTTCTGTGCGAATAACATAGTTTGTGTAAAATATCGTCAGTTGTTGATTTGATTTTGTAGAGGAAAAATCATTCTCGGACATATGCTATTGTGCAAATAGTGGTTTTCTTTTTTGTTTTTGCTGACCTATTTACTTTAAAGAGGACATATGGAAATTTTACTTTTTTAACGGCTTGTATACAAATGGGTGGGTCAAGTGTGACACCAAACAACCAAGTAAATCTTTCTGAAATGTTTCAATGAGTGAGCTGTTCTGTACTTCTGCCCTACTATTACGAGGCTCAAAATACATCTATTTTTTTTCCCTTGCAGTGGAGTTTTGTTCCTCAATGTTTTCATTTGAACAAGCAATTTACTAATTTTGTGAAGCTTTTTTTTTTTTTTTTTTTTTGCAGGTTAATCCCAGGGAACTGAAGCAAGGGTTTTATTAAACAATAAATATATGACAATATGACAATATAGCACCCAGGTGGTCCATTGGTTAGCGCGCCGACCTCACAGTGCAGAGGTCGTGGGTTCGATACCGGCTCCGGCCTCCCTGTATGGAGTTTGCCTGCCTTCCCAGTGCCTGCATGGGTTTTCTCCAGGTATTCGAATTTCCTCCCACATTCCAAAAACACGCATGGCAGGCTGATTGAACACTCTAAATTGTCCCTAGGTGTGAGTGTGAGCGTGGATGGTTGTTCGTCTCTGTGTGCCCTGCGATTGGCTGGCAACTGGTTCAGGGTGTCCCCCCGCCTACTGCCCAGAGACAGCTGGGACAGGCTCCATTTGTGAGGATAAAGTGGTTCAGAAAATGGACGGATGGATGAATATGACAATATAACGAATTAAACTAAAAGAGTCTGTGAAAATACCAAAACTTAGTTTAACCTGCCCCTGTTTAAATTTACACCGCTCCTCAAGCCAGACTTGTACTGTGCCTGATAATGGAACTGAAAGTGTCGTGTATGAAGTCAGACTAGTAAAAATGATTTAACTGTTTTTATGGGAACTCACTTTATATAAAAAAAATTAACATATCCTTTCTTGAACATACAATATACAGTATTTTTTAAAATGCTTACAGAAACCATGCACAGTGAGTCGGTGACGATGTTTTGTCCCCAGGTACTTCCTGCAGCTGTCTCTGCTCATTGTCCAACAGGGGTTTAGATGACCATACGTTAAGCTCTTCCTTACAATTTCAAAACAAGAACTGACCTTTGATCAGTGGGAGATGAATTTGTGTCACTACTCAATATTTATGCACTGCAGGTACATCAACTCGAAGCAGAGAAACTGGAAAGCTTGATTGTCCACTGTGAAGTCATGTGTTGTGCAACACCTCAGGCATCAGCGGTGTCCTTTTAGGCAAATTAGGTCAAGTCAAGTCCCAATAAACCTATTTATCTTCTCGCGCAGGGATTTACACAGGCTATTATTAGATTCGTTAAGTAGACTCTAAGTGGTATGTTTAACAAAACCAACCGTACAACTAACAATAGAAACTTATCATTAAATAGCTTTTTAGTTAAGAACTAGAATCTGCCTTTAGACACCACCACGGTGGATTTGAACTTTTTAAAAAAATGTGATTGAAAGTAACATTTTCATTTTCCCCAAAAGGGTTCCACAAACATTTGGCAAAAATATTTTCAGATTATTTCAAAATTATAGAGGATGAAAAGAGCAGGTCGGTATCCAAAACATACCGCAGCATGTTTTTAATCATAGTGAAGACTTTGTTTTGGCAAAGGCGTCTATTGACTGAAAATTTTGAATCCTTCTTTTTCAAAGTGGGCGTGTCCTCGTTATGGCCAGGATGACCTGGAGCCTATCATACGCACTTCGGGTTGGTTGCCAGCCAATCATAGAGAACCCGGAAACTCTAAAATGTGAGGCGGCTATGCTCATCAATATTCAATCGTGCTGCTCAGACAAAATATACACACATATATGTACATTTTTGCACAAATGTAATTTAAGTGATACTAAAAGAAATCAAGAGTCCAAACATTTACGATGTAACGATACGTGACAGGGGACGTGCCCAAATTAACTGGTTTATTCAAATTAATGGTATGTTCGGCCAATATCCGCTAAGTGGCGACATAACCCCAATAATAAATACATTGTAAACGTCAGCTATTTTCTCTTATGTTACTGTTGTGTCGACTTTTGTGTTTTGTTTTGTTTTTGTAGCTCACTCCTTCGAATCCTCTAGCACTCTTTTTACTGTTGAATTTAACAATGTGTAATTTCTGACGATATTTAGCAATTTGACAGAGCACATGTTGACTTATTATTTGTGATATTTCGCAACGCGCCCCTTTGATTATTCAAATTTTCCTTCATGTGTCCAGCTGTTGAAAACGCTGTTAGTTGTTTTTCTATTGTTTCCAATTATTCTTTTAGCCTGACTTTTTAGAAACTTCGTATTAACTGGTCCCGAAATGAAGTGTTACAAGTAAGGCACAAGCACCCAAAAGTAATCAGAACTAAAATTGTGGCCCGCCCTCTTTAGAGGATTGTCTTATTTTCAACTTTTAATTTTGGATGGCCTGTGTGTGTTTCAGCGTGTGTGTGTGCGCGCTCAGTGCACACTTGGCATCCCAAAACGGCTACGTCGTGGGCGCACATCTGGAAAGCAGGTTCGTTAATAATTGAAAACACATCCGACTACATTTTATTGACAGGTCGTGCTTTCATTTAACTGTTTTTTTTTAATCCACTTTTAATGTTACAGAGTGCAGTTGGGACAAAAGACAGAAAAGAGCTGCTCCAACAGCTGGACGAGAGTGGGGAAACATCTGCGTGAGCGAGGCAGAAGATGAGCGCCGCTGCGTCGCTCGTCCTGCGTGAAACATCTCAGGAATGAAGCCGAGCTCTCATAGGACATTATGCAATCCACGCAGATTTGAAAAACGAGAGAAAAAAAAATCTGAAAATAACGTGCCGAGATGAGTCTGAGAAACGATGAGGAATTACACTCTTTTCCACGGAGGGGTTTGTCTTCATCTTCTACATCTTCTCTGAAAAGACGTCTTGTGAGACTGGCGAGAAAGTCCAGTGATGGATCCCTTCGGTAAGTTATTTATTTATTTACTTATTTATTTGGCTGTTCATTACTTCATCTTCATCAGTTATGCGAATCCTGAGAATGTACATTGTAGATGTAATGACCTTCAATCTTGCCACATCCTTTTATACCCACCCCTGACTCACTCGTTTCCAATTAATCTATTCACTCGTGGAATCTACCAATGAGGAGTTTTTTTTAGCGTTCCACTACTTTCTCACTCTTTTGTTGCCCTTGCCCACACGTGTCTTGGAATGTGTAGCAGACATCAAATTCAAAATGAGAGAATATGTCCCCCCCAAAAAAACCCAGTAACATGCATCACTATGAACAGTAACCCTTTCATGCACCCTGTAGCCTGATAACATGATAATCTGTCCACTGTAGTAACCGCTGTGCCTGAAAGGGTTCAATGTATCTTGTTTTTGAAACATATCTTGCCTTTATGGTAAATTCACTTGAATATGGCTGCTGTTGCTGATTCTTTTGCTTTTTCAATGATCGAGTCACCTCAAATCTATTATCTATCATTATGCAGGCCATTTTTCATTGTCTGTTTGCTGCTTGCTTCAGTTCAGATTTAAAAGGGATGCTTTTTTTTAATGTGTTGATGTTTGTGTGTTATTACATCAAGCTAGCATTGAATGGGTATTGTTTATGCGATCCGCGCATTCATGTTGCATGCTGACATCCAATACATCTGATTATTTATTCACATGGAAGAGGCCTGATTCTGACCTGATGCTATTCGATTGCATGAGTTTTTGGGGCGTGACACGTTTCCAAATTGGGCCACATGAGAATTAAAAAAAATCTGAATGGAGTCACTTGAACCCTGGGTTGTAAACCCAGCCTCAAAATGAACCTTGTTTGTCGACCACCTTTTGCTCTGAGCAACAGGAATTCCTCAGTTCCAGGGTCAAACTTTGCCAAGCTGCACTGTACAGACAATATTATATTTATTTATAAGTATCATGTCAATATTTGTAACAATCACATATGTGTTAAAATAAGTTATGAGAAGTGTTAATAGTAAAATGTAAACAAACAAAAAAAACTAAAGCGGGGAGCTTTTCAACCAAAACTGCCTTTTTGGTTAATTTGATATGGATACAGTTGTTGAGTCTCTGGAGTGCCTGCACAGTGAACACCCATCAAGTGTGAAATTAAACAACCATCTAAATCTTTTGTTATTTGCATTTTTCAATTGAGCAAGTGGTATAAATGGTCGGTTAAGCCTTTCAGGGACAGCGGTCACGACAGTGGACAGTTTGTCAATCAAAAAAATCAAACATGCAAATTTCCCCAGTGGGGGACAAATAATAATAACTTATCTTATCTTATCATGTTAACAGGTTCGAAGGTGCATGAAAGGGTTAATATAGCCAGTGGTGGCTTTGCCTAAGCAGCTACGCACCATTCATCTGCAGTCTGAACGTAAATGGGTGTCCATCTCCTTCTGTGGAGGAAGTTTCAGTCTCCAGAAGTCTCCAGTAAAACCACAAAAAAAGTCCCTAGATTTGATGGTCACTCTTCTTTTTTTTTTTTTTTTTTTTTTTCAAAAAATGACTAGTTTCTAAATGTAGCGACGAAGTCGATTAACTGCCAATATGGAGTAAGCTCGCTTCGTCACATGCCCAAGCTTTGCCACATCATCGGCTCGATTTTGATGGGAACAGAAGCCAACCTCCAAGGCAGAACTGACCCACCAAAACAATGTCATTTGAACCAGAGTTTGACAAGTGCAGTGAGCCGTAAATCTTTCGACACTGAAAAAAATTGAGTATTAAATTTATTGTGTCAAGTTCTTGCATGAAATCAAACCATCAAGAACCAGATACACTTTGAAGTAGATGTGTAGTCTACTTAAAAAAAAAAACTGTACAAAAAATTTCAATCTATAACATCTACTTAAAAGCATTAAGAATTGATGGACAGACTGATAATAAATTACACATATAGTGATACTGAAGTTGATCTAAGGCGGGGGGGTCAAACTCATTTTTGTCGTGGGCCACATTTTAGTTGTATGTTATGACTGAAACCAAATTTTTAAAAAAGTCAATACTAATGGTTTATTCAACTATTTTTGAAGTTACTGTACTGCGGGGTTTGGTTACAAGAAAATTCTTACAATATGTCTCTTATTTATTACATATGAGAATTTTAAATTTTGGTAGAGATTTTAGCAAGCATCATGGAAGTTGACGTGTTTGATTTGCTTTCGTGGGCCACATAAAATGATGTGGCGGGCCAGATTTGGCCCCTGGGCCTTGAGTTTGAGACCTGTGTTCTAGGCTTTCCCTGAACATACACATGCATTTTTGAAGAGTTCCAAGTTGTTCTTTTTTTGGGGGGCGGGGAGTGAAGCAAATCCCCATTTTATGTGGAAATGTGTATACTGAATATTTATCCGCATTTATGATTTTTTTTTTTTTTGGCAGATTTTTTAAAATTTTTTTTTAGGTTTATATTTTTTCCATTGTGTTTCAATTAGTATCAATTATATGCAGGTTTTTACTATTCTATCCGAATTCCCCGTAAAGAGCGGGGTTCCACTGTATAGTTATAAGTTATATATATAACTTATAACTATACTATAAGTTATACTATAAGTTATATATAGTTATAAGTAAGAACATCACTCACCACTAGAAGGCAGATACTTGCACCGCATCTTATTCTGCACTCCACTACCCCGTGAGAAGGTCTAATAATTATTTGCGAAATTTGGGATGACATGTAGGAAAATTTTTAGTACCTCAATAATATTCAAATTTAGAGTGAGTTGATTTTTTTACTTAACCCTTTCATGCACCCTGTAACCTGATAACATGATCAGCTGTCCACTGTAGTAACCGCTGTCCCTGATGGGGTTAATAATAGGTATCAGTCAAAATACACAAAGGATAAAAAAAAAAAAACAAAAACAATATGCTCGCTAATCACTTGTTACTCCCTGGCGCAATTCACATGTTTCAAGGGGCAGTTCGGTAAGAGCTGCGGATTTGGTTCTTTGACGAAGAAATGTCATGGAACGTTAAAATGTTGAGCAGTTATTGCAGCTCCAAAACTTTACCAAATGTGAGGTTTTTTTTGGTTTTTTTTTTACATACAAGCAGTGTTATAAGAACAGAGAACCTTTGAACCACGAGCGGTAAGAAGCTTACAGGCTTGCTCAGTGGTGCACAACCAGTTGTTTTTTTCTTTTCATTCATGTACACCGAAAGCTGAGTGAGGAATGGTGAAAAAAAGTGAAACTTCTTCACGACATTGTTTTTTTTCACTCAATATCACAGTGGCCTCTGTATCATCTGTGTTGTTGACTTAACTGGATGCATCGCAAGGACCCTTGAGTAGTCCATCTTTTCCCGTTTGATTACTCAGCTCGAGTTCGTCTACTGGCAGTTCATCCACTGGCAGGTCAGCTGAGGCTGCGGCTTTCAGGCAGCCTTGCAAGAGCCGCATCCAGCACCACACCAACCGCCTCTCAGGAGTCTTCCTTCGCGGCGCCGCCTCTGGCTCACTGTCCGTGGCCATGTCCACCCAAATCGGGAAAGGAAGCGGTACGTCACGCTCAGTAAATTCTTTCATTTTCTTCCAACGTTAATGTCCTGGGAATTTTGCTAACGTATTGGCTAGTGCATCAGTTCATGTTGAGTTTATTTTGAGATATTTCAAAGCGGCTCGCGCTGTGAACCGGTGGTTAGCACATGCGCTTCACAAAGCTTCTGGGTTTGAATCTCATTATGGGCCTTCCTGTGTGTCATTTGCATGTTCTCCCCTCGTTTGCGTGCGTTTTCTTTGGCGACGCCGGCTTCCTCCTACATTCCAAAATCATGCATGTTAGATTCAAGACTCAAATTTGCCGAAAAGTGCAAACGTGAGTGTGAATAGTTCTTATGTTACAAACGCTGTGCGATTGACTGTACCCTGCCTTTCAAAAGGTAGCCAGGGGAGACTCTTGTTTCCCAGCGACCCCAACGAGGACAAGTTTTATAGAAAATAGATGAGTTGATATTTCAAAGCACAATTCCATGTTTTTTTTACTGCCCATTTTGCATCATAAGTCATGGCATATGGTCGACCTGTGGAGAAAAAAATAAAACAATACAATGCATTCTTAAAAAGCTTAGCAAAGCTGAAAAAAAAAAAAAAAAACGAGTCATCAGACCGAGCTCATCCCTGGGATTAGCAAATACAAATGCGTTACAGACATCCACACAACACAAGGAAGGCATGATGTTTGGGCATGGTTACAAAGGATCTCACATTGCATCATCGTAAATGGAGTGCCAAAAGCTGTAACAGTTTGATCATTTATCTCATGCGAGTAGAACATGAATTGCAGGGACACTTGGATTCCCACTATGGAAACTCTTGCTAACAAGCATGAAAGGGTTTGAATGTATTTTATATCGGCATATTGTAATGTTTCTTTCTTTAGACACAGTTCCTTCACAGTACTCTCACTTGATTCGTTGACTTCATGAAGCCTGTATACTTTTCCTGCTTTCATGCAGTCATAATTTTATTCCACGTTCTTTCCACACTGGTCATGTGTAAAGACTATGGGCCCTATTTTGGTCAGCAAGTGCGAGGCTGGGCCTTCCAGTTGACGCAGTTGTCACACCTCCCGGCACATCTTGCAATTTGGTGACAAAAAGTAGACTAAATTTTAGACTACCTAAAAGCATATGGTGCATGTGGTGTGTTACCAAATTATCAGATGGGTGTGGTAACCTTGCCCCAGCACCAAAATGAGGATGCACTCGTTTTTAACACCGAACGCACGGGCACCTGCCAAACAAAAGCGGACCTTTGGTCTTGTCTCAGTCACGGACTGGGTGAACTTGAGATGTTCTGTCAAGATTGATCAAGAATCTTTTATATCATTAATGTTATAATAAGAAAAAGTACGTGGTAAAAGAACAAATCCCTTAAATTCATGTGTTAGTAACTCCACAACGTTTGCTTTATTGTGACTGAGGGCACACAAGCAGTGAACGGTGAAAGGTGCAAAACGAACAGTAAGTATAAAACTGAGTGAGGAGACCAGAACAAGACATGTCTATACTAACTCAACACAAATTCAATATGGCTTCCTCAACCACAAATACTTCATGTGTAAAACAACATGGAAAACAAAAAAAAACTATCCTGTGAAAAAATTCTGCAATCTTTGACTCACTGACACAGCAGGGTCAATCTCAAATTTTAGCCCATATCGGTATCTTGAAAGAAAAGTAACACATTTAAGCTAATGTTACCTGTAAGTCACACCAGCAAATCTAATGTTGTCTTTCAAAATTAAATATATCTGGAGAGAGGTTTTAATTTTCCATTAAATTGGCTTAATTTAACAAGCATGTGTTATAATTTGGCGGGAGCGTTTGTCAAGTCAACTAAATTGCCAATTTCCACTATCTTCTTTTCATTTTACACACAATCACAAGTTTTTTAGGAATTTAGTTGGGACAAAAATCTATCTATCTATCTATCTATCTATCTATCTATCTATCTATCTATCTATCTATCTATCTATCTATCTATCTATCTATCTATCTATCTATCTATCTATCTATCTATCTATCTATCTATCTATCTATCTATCTATCTATCTATCTATCTATCTATCTATCTATCTATCTATCTATCTATCTATCTATCTATCTATCTATCTATCTATCCATCTCGCTGCTATCTAGCTAGCTAGCTATCTTTCAAAATTTGAGAAATGTGCATGTTGTGCTTTGAAAGAGTTGCAGACACTGTGTTTTTGGCTGTCAAATGTATTTAAAAGAAAATTAAAATGAATGAGGAAGAGGAATCTCTCTTTACATATTCAACCTTGTCATGTTTTAAAAGGATTTTTATAGGGCTAGGTACAAGAAAAAAAATCTTGACAATATGTTTTATGCAGTGCCATCAGTCTAAATAAAGCATTCTGATTAAAATTATGTAAGTGGAATATGAATTAAGCAGCATAAACCACCTGTTTTTAACTAAATCAGTGGGCGGCCATTTTGTTTCTTGCTGTCCACTGAAAATCACGGTTCACGGTTGCTCAGGGCTCAGATAACGACCCATTTTGGTTCAAGTTCTGGTCTCGGTCAAGTCTTGGTCTCAGATAGTGTGGTCCTCAGCACAATGCTGTTTTATACGATACTCTAGTTCGCAAAAAGAGAGTTTCCATTTGGGGGAGCAGATGTCAGGTAAGAATGTGACCTGCTACTCATGGCCGCCCCCAGGTTAATTTTCCCCTGGATGTGGGTGGAGGAGCTGGGTAAAGCGGGTGGGGTCACGGCTCTGCATAAGCAGCCTACACCCCTGTGCACTTGAGTAAAGTACCCTGGCCACTGGGAAGCTGCCCACTGTATTATTTTATCACTAAATTGGTGTGTGTTTGCCATGGTTGCTACAGCGTTGGGTTAAAAGTTAAATCCATAATGTCATGATGTTATTCATAATCTATGTATCAAATCAAGACCTGGAATCAATATCGAGCAAGAAAAAGTTAAGTGTGGACATTCCTTCCCTTCCTATAGACAAATGCAACCCAATGAACATATAAACATTTCTGTATTATGTGTTGGTGCTCTCTCTCTCTCTCTTGTGATGTTGCATTCAGTGAGTGTGGCAGATGCCGAAATTGTGGATGACCCATCTGAGCTGTCCAATCAGTTAAGTGCTCCCGGAATCTTGAAGATCTTTGGAAGCGAAATCTGTAAAGGAGCTCACTATAAGAGTGTCTTGGCCACGACACATTCCAGTGCGAAAGAGCTGGTCAAAGAGGCCCTTGAAAGGTGAGGGAATGTGCTATCATTGCATGAGTATGTGTGTGTGTGTGTGTGTGTCTGTTTGCCACATGTGTTTGTGTGATTGTTTGCCCCACGCTTCCTCCTTTTTTGCTACAAATTGTATATAAAACCAGTCATGCCCCGCACATGCGTTTATACTCAATAAACTGCTCAATAAACAAAGTAGACTTGATGTTCTGTCCATTGCGTTATAATTGCAGTGTTGTGCACGAGGAGTGTACGTGTGCCAAATAGTCATTTTAATAGCTCGCAAAGTGTAGCGCAAACCACAGTTTGTGTGAAAGACGGCCAGTGTTGGCAGGAATTCTCCCCGGAGAGAGAAAAAAAAAAATCTGTGAGTCTTTGCTTGGATTTCAGACCCCAAAAATGTAACGGAATGATTAGCACAAGGGAAATTCGACATGTAGAGCAACATTTGGATGTTCGCACCGTGGCTGTAAGAAACATTTGGTTAACAACATAAAATGTAACCTCAAAGGCCAAACATTAATTCAAGGTTGCTGGTCAACCTCTGATTCGTTTGTATCAGGAATTCTTTACTATCACAAGAGACTGTTTTCATTTTTTTTAATAACGTTTTAACATTCTTAACTCTTAGAGGTGTGAACACAAGAAAAATGATGTTAATTCATTTTGGTGAGCTTTGACAGAGAAACAAGGTTGCACAATTGTAAGCAGATTTTCATTATAGTTCTGATGTTCCGGGTTTGACTTTCAGCTCAGACTCTGCTGTGTGGTGGCTGCATGTTCTCGCCAAGCTTGCATTAGTTTATTCTGGTTTTCACTCACATTCCCACAACATGCAAGTTTTACTTTTCAAGAATTCAGGGGCACATGGAGCCCACAACCACACTCTGAGTGGTCCCTTGATTAATTTTTGCCATTAAAATATTAGGGTAAAACTTTTTTGGTGGGAGGGAGGATTTATAAATATGTTTCCTCTACTATAGTGGAACCCGACAATTTGCGCAATTTTTTTTCTTTTCTGGAAATGTATATAGTGGAAGTGTATCCATCATTGTTTGGGGGCGGTAGATTTTTTTTTTTTAGGTTTAGAATTTTTGTAATTGTGATTCAATTAGTGTCAATTACATACAAATTTTTGCTATTCTATTCCAATTGCCCGCAAACAGTGCGGTTTCACTGTATAGTTATAAGTTGTAATAACATTACTCACCACTAGAAGGCAGATACTTGCACTTGCACTGGGTCTTATTCTGCATTACACTCCACCGTGAATAGGCCGAATAATTATCTGCGAAATTTGCGATGACATGTCGGAAAAATCTTTGTACCTTGTTAATATTAAAATTTAGAGTGAGTTGATTTTTGTACTTTAACCTTTTCATGCGGCGGCCCGGTAGTCCAGTGGTTAGCACGTCAACTTCACAGTGCAGAGGTACCGGGTTCAATTCCAGCTCCAGCCTCTCTGTGTGGAGCTTGCATGTTCTCCCCGGGCCTGTGTGGGTTTTCTCCGGGTGCTCCGGTTTCCTCCCACGTTCCAAAAACATGCATGGCAGGCTGATTGAACACACTAAATTGCCCCTAGGTGTGAGCGTGAGCGCGCATGGTTGTTCGTCTCTGTATGCCCTGCGATTGGCTGGCAACCGGTTCAGGGTCTCCCCCGCCTACTGCCCGATGACGGCTGGGATAGGCTCCAGCTCCCCCCGCGACCCTAGTGAGGATTAAGCGGTTCGGAAAATGGATGGATGGATAACCTTTTCATGCACCCAGTAACTTGATAACATGATCAGCTGTTCACTGCAGTAACCACTGTCCCTCAAAGGGTTAATGTTGGTTTGTGTTTCAGCAGTTCTGTGCCATCCTTGAATGGTAATTTTTATGTAAGGGAGCCCTTCGCACTGAAATTAAAAATAACAATTAAAAAAAAAAATCACACTTTGTGGTTACTTTGGTGTTGAATTCAAACCCTTTGTTGGTGAATAGTGGATCTTTCTCTCTCTCTCTCTCTCTCTCTCTCCCCCTATATTATAAGCATGTACAGTGGTACCTTTTTTGTAAGGAGAGATGCGTTTTCCATGTAAATGCCCTAATTCGTTCCAAGGTCCCCTCCCCCCCAAAATGAAAAAATCGGACATAAATGTTTCCTAAAGCATAACAATGCATTAAAATATGTAACAAATACATTTTACAATTACATTATTGCACAATAAATGAGCGTTGTGCATAATGTAAAAAACAAATGAATAGAGTAAAGAATAAAAATGATAATAATGCCATTTAACTTTTAACTGCCCTCTTTAGTTCACGTTCTCTCTCAGAAGTGGTTTTTGCCTGGCGTTTTGTCAAGAACTGATCCAAGGACGTTTGATTTTGTCGGCTTTTAAAAATCCTTCGAAAAATGTCCAGGGCAAACATCAGCATAGTGAGCGATCGCCTGACTGGTGAACACTTTTTGTGGATGATTCACATTTACGTAAAACTATCGGAACACCTCATGGCCCGAGGGGCGAACGACGAGGACGCTGCAGAGACAAATATCTATCGATCTGGACATGGAGACACATGCAGTAGAGGTCCCTCTTAGCCAATCGGATGCCAGGATGATGCTCGGTAGTAGCCAATGGCAGAGCAGCTATTAGAATGTTGCGTTCAGGAAACTCGGAGCTGAGAGAAGCAATGCAGACTGTATTTTTACCACACTGTTTTTGAAATTTCTTTCGTAAGAAGAGGCAGTATTTTCCTGTTGAGGTGTTTCGTAACTTGAACATTTCGTATGAAGAGGTGTTTGTAAGTCAAGGTACCACTGTTTTTTGCACATTGCCATTTTTGTTCCATGGTAAATCTGGTTAGAAAGTGTGTGGTCTTGTCTTCGCCCCATTAGGCTGATGAAAAATTATGGCCCCCTCCATCATTTAAGTTTCCCATCCCTGAATTAATTTCAGAACTTAAATTGACCCTGGACCTGTTCCGAGTTTCTTTTTGCCATAGTCAGCTGGTATAGGACATTTTATTTGCACAAGAGAGTCAATTTCCTCCATGGTTTGCAACTTTGGAAGTGATATTTGATGTCGTCCATCCATTTTCTATAGTATGTGTCCTTAAATGTTTCATTTTTTTTCAATGAACATTCATGTATTCCCCCCCAATTCTTTCCGTTTCTACGTTATACAGGTATGGCTTTGGAAAAGACGAGGCAAGTTCCTATGTTCTGTGTGACACGATTGGCTCCATTGGCGAGCGTCTGTGGAAAACCGAAGGGTTCAGAGTCGTGGGCGACAACGAGAAGCCGCTCCTCCTGCAGTCGCTGTGGAAACCGAGGGAGGGCCTCGCCAGACGCTTTGAAATCCAGAGGCGAAGCCTGGTGGAAGAGCAGTCGTCCAAAGAACAAGACACCATCACTGCTGGTTAGGCTGCCCCTTCTTATTTCCTGGCGTACGCTGCTCAACAGTCTCGACTGTTCAGTAAAGCTTCGTCCATAAAAAATTGAAGCGTTTCTTCCAAAGATCTCCTCTGTTTTCCCCGGCAACCAAACCACACAAAATCAAAGTGCATTTCATCAGACCAAAATGATGTTCCTAGTTTCAAATATGGTCTTGCATTTCCTTCTGCTGAATTTGCAGCTTTAATTAAACTTCATCCGGTGGCACACTATTTATTTTTAACACACTTCGTGGTTCTGTTTTGCATGGAAAAAAGTTATCCATTTGCACATCTATCAGTGTGGGTGATCACTTTCTGTTTTCCATGAGCTGTGTCTTTCTTTCCACCGAGGTCTGCTTCCTGTGTGTGGACTATCTGGCTTGACTCTAGCATGAACACAAACAGGATCTCACACACACACGCGCGTTTAACACCATGGTGGGAAAAAAAAACCAGGTGTTGCCTTATCACTGCATCCCATTAACTTGGTCCCTAATGTATTTATCTAGCAGTTTATTCACACAGGCCACATCCAAGCTAATTCCTGTATTTGTTTAATCATCTCCCCGATAGGTATCAATGCTCAGGCCCGTAAGCTGCAGAAGAGTCGCTCCAGAGTTAACTCCACCCTCGTCGAGAGAGCAATGAGTCAAAGTCAAAAACTCTGGAGGAGTAAAAGTGAGATGGACCTTATTGAGGCCGATTCGGCGACCAAAGCGAATGAGGATGAAAGTACGTCTTTGAATGGAACTTTAGTGGAGAGCCATAAGTGCCCAGAAGCAGGGGCAGAACTGAACGACATTGACCACGCAGTTCACTCTAAGGGGGATGGTGGGTCGCAGGCCAAAACAGAGACCCTCTGTCCATCGAGGCCGAGAGGTGAGCAGGAAGGAGAGGAGTCAGAGAGGGAGGAGACGGAAAGTAGCGACGATAACACGACACAGTACTCCATTCACCCACCTCAAGACTGTCCGTACCTGCTGCTACTACACGGACGCAGCCTTGTACAGGTATCGCATTTAATAACGTGTTCTGCTCAGCTTTTTGCATGTGGATATTAGAATGCATGGCGCAATTTATTCCCCGCAAAACCAACCTTCTTATTAGATGAATATCGTTGCTGGTGTGGTGCGACGATAACACGACACAGTACTCCATTCACCCACCTCAAGACTGTCCGTACCTGCTGCTACTACACGGACGCAGCCTTGTACAGGTATCGCATTTAATAACGTGTTCTGCTCAGCTTTTTGCATGTGGATATTAGAATGCATCGCGCAATTTATTCCCCGAAAAACCAACCTTCTTATTAAGATGAATATCGTTGCTGGTGTGGTATGACGTCATGCAATTTACCTCGTCGGCATAACTCACTCACATCACACACACGGGTGGTGGAAACAGATATAAACAATGTCTTTCTGAGGAATCGTAATGGATGAGTAGTTAATACAATTATACGAATGATCTAACTATTGCCCTAATTGAGTTGCAGACATCGAGGAAATTTCAGATATCTGCTACTGAATTGTAGATATCTGTTACTCCATTGTGAGAAAGTGTCATTTTGAAAAAATAGTAAAATACTTCGCTAGCAGATCTCCAATTGACTTGTACATATGTCGAAGGAGAAACATCATTGACATGAATGGCGAAAGTGCTGTCATTTGTCCTCCCTGAAATGAAGTCACCGAATTCTGAAATGGCATTTTATGGATAGGAGAAATGGCAGTTGCAGATATCCGAAATGTTCTTTTTGAATTAACAAAACTGAATTACAGATAAGTGGGGTTACTGATCCAAACTGGGCCCAGTGGTCCAGTGGTTAGCACGTCGACCTCACAGTGCAGAGGTTCAATTCCAGCTCCGGCCTCCCTGCGTGGAGTTTGCATGTACTCCCTGTGTGGGTTTTCTCTGGGTACTCCAGTTTCCTCCCGCATTCCAAAAACATGCATGGCAGGCAGATTGAACACTCTAAATTGTCCCTAGGTGTGAGTGTTAACACGGATGGTTGTTCGTCTGTGTGTACCCTGTGATTGGCTGCCAACGGGTTCAGGGTGTCCCGCCTCCTGCCCGAAGACAGCTGGCATAGGTTCCAGCACGCCCCGCGACACCCCCCCCGCGACCCTTGTGAGGATAAGCGGATCGGAAAATGGATGGATGGATCCAAACTGAATACATAAATAATGCCTACCAACCTACCGAAATGGATTGTTTCTGGATTTCTTTTTTTAATTGCATCTTTTGCGATTTGAAAATGGCATTCTACTACATTACATGACTATTTCTCTTGCGTTTTGCACCATTATTGGAAATAACCTGGAAATCAATCTACAATACTGTATCTACTACATGACATACACCCTTCCCTTTGTTGAAGAAAAAAAAACCCTCATCGAGCTCATGTAACACTGTTTTCTGAAGAGAAAAGAACCACAGCAATGTGAAATCAACCTAAAGTCAGCAAACTGTAAGAAGAAAAACTGTCAGAACACTGATCAGGAAGCTGTAAAACACAACTGGGGCACCGTTTCCTGTCTGATTACCAGGATTTTCAACAGCCCTACACTTGCGGGCCAACATATTTGGACAAATTCACAATCACCGCTTAGCTAACAGAGAAGTGGTTCTCTGAATAAAGGTTAGGAGGTTTATTTTCTACATATTTCAGTGTGTTAAATCCGTATTGTAGGAGGAGATAGGCATCACAAGCACAAAGTCAAATTTAATCCCCGCTTATGCTTACAGTATTTTAGTTACTCACTGGGGGATAAATCAGTCGTTTACCTGCTCAGGTTTAGATCAAGACTGAAAATATAAGACATACTGGAGCAAAGCACTGCTACCAGTGTGTGGCAGGAGTGGCTATGCAGTGCCAAAACTCTGATAAAAAAAAAAAAAATTTGAGTTCCAAATGAGACAACAATCTGGGACGTTCACATCATCAAAAGGGCCATGTTTTGCAATTACATAGTGGTCAGACACCAATCAACTGTATCCTACTGGCTTTTATCTATCTATAGGTGCATGTTAGTGATGATGGAATTCCTGTTCACGCACAATGAGGAGGGACTCACGCGTGAAACAAACTTTAGTCAAAAGTGAAATTCTAATTAAGTGTTCAAAACTGGTCTGCCCCCTACCCCCACCCCCATGATGATAGTCTGAAGCTATGAATAATATTTCTGAGTTACAATTTCCAACCTGTCAATTAATCTCATTTGAAATTATTATATTTATTAATTTACAGTTACATTAAAAGGTAAATATGTACCATTTTGTTTGATCTTGTACAATATTTGTCTCCATAGGACTTTGTCATCTACCTACTTATGAGTCCAAATATTGTAGTGGGGAGACAAAATGACAACGGAGATGTACCACAGGCGGACATTGCCCTCCTCGCCGAAGATATTCTTCCAAAACATTGCATTTTTCATCGCAGTGCTACTGGCGGACCGACCATGCTGTGCCCCTTTCCTGATGCTGCGGTCACAAAGAATGGCAATATGTTAAAAGAGAAAGGAGAACTTTGCCCTGGTGATGTCATTGGGTTGGGACAAAGCTACCTGTTTCTATTTAAAGATCCCTTGATGCACAAGGTAATAGATGTCAACAAATATATACACTGTACTGGCTCTAATTATCATACCGGTAATATCAATTTCAATTTGTTGTCCTTTCTTTCTGCAAAAAGGAACTCAACAGTACCTGTACTGCTCCAGAGCCGAAATTGTCGACTCTCCCCTGGTTGTTTGGCAACACTACATCCGCTCATAAAACAAGCCAGACAAGAGATGCGATATTCTGCAACACCTGTACGGTGACCAAAAAGTGCCTGAAGAGAGCCCCTCCATTTTTGAAATCGCCAGAGGGTCACTGTCTGAGTTTGAATTATCAAGCAGACAACGAGCATAGCGTCATCCAGCAAATAATTGCACTTGGGAGCAGCGACGTCCAAGAGGGACCGTCGCTGAGCATTGCTTTTCTGCTGTGCCTGTGCACTCAGTATTCCGCATCATATTTACGTACCTCAGATCTGCGAAGGCTCCTGCTGCTGATTGCAAGCGAAATCCAGAGCGCTGTTTGGGTGAGTAGTCGCGGATCATTTTGATCCATGATTTTAAATGTCATGTAAGGGCTTAACCTGATGAACTTGATAAATAACTGAGTATTTCTCTTACAAATTGTAGCCTGTGTGCCAGAAATAAATTAGCTCAAGATCAATATTTCAACACCACAGACTGTATAAAAGAGTCACAGTTTGCAGTCGGTGCAGATAATCTTTGGACATTTTTAAGCGTCCAGTAGCAGTAATTGTAGTATCCAGAAAGTCCTTGAGTGCTTTCAAGTGTGCTGTGGAATATTGATCAACAATTGTTCTAGAATGTAGAGAGCTCGAGCTATAATGATCAGTGCAGTAATACAGTCCCACAGGTGTGTGCAAAAAATGCAAAGAGCCAGTATAGATTTGAGTCACTGTTTAGGGAGTTTATCGTAAGAGATAAGAAGCTGTTTGAATGTTTGCTGGTTTTGGTGTGCATTGTTCAATACTACTTACCTGAGGGGAGTAGCTGGAAGAGGTGGTGGCCAGGGTGTGGGGGTTCCAGTAGGATTTTCCTTGCCCTTGTCTTGATTCTTGTGGTGTGTCTCGAGAATGGAAAGGGCAGTAGCAATGATTTATTCCATCGTCCTAACTGTTCTTTGCAGTCAGATTTTGTCCTTTTTTGTGGCAGCCTTAAACCAGACTCTGATGGAGGAACACAGGACTGATTTGATGATTGCAGTGTTGAACTGTCCCAGCAGCTTCTGTCACAGGCTTCCTCAGCAGCCTGAGGAAGTACATCGTCTGTTGGGCCTTTTTCAGGATGGAGTTAATGTTGGTTCCCACTTCATGTGATGAGAGAGTGTGATTCAGAGGAACTTGAAGGTCTTGACGGTTGACACATGGCAGTTGGATAATATGAGGGGCAGCTGTGGTGAAGGACGTTTTCTGAAGTCCACAATCTTCTCTCCAGTCATGAGCATGTTCAGCTCCAGGTCGTGTTGGCTGCACCACAGTGCCAGCTGCTCCACTTAATGTCGGAAGGTAGGCTCGTCGCCGTCTTTGATGAGGCCAATGACTGTGGTGTCATCTGTGAACTTTATGAGTTTGATGCCTGGGTGCCTTGAGGTGCAGCCATTCATGTAGAGGGAGAAGAGCAGTGGAGAGAGGATGCATCCTTGGGGGTTCCCAGTGTTGTCCTTCCCAGCCTCACCTGTTGTGTCCTGCCTGTCAGGAAGCAGAAGATCCATGACCAGATCATAGGGGACACACTGAGCTGGAGAAGCTTGAAGGTGAGGAGTTCCGGGATGATGGTGTTGAATGCAGAGCTCAAGTTCACAAACCAAATCCTTTCATGGGTCTCTGTGCCGTCGAGGTACTCTAGGATGTAGTGCAGCCCCATATTGACTGTCATCTACTGACCTGTTTGCCCGGTCTGCAAACTGCAGGGCGTCCAGTAGGGGTCCGGTGATCTTCTTTAGGTGCTCCAGTGTGAGGCGTTCGAATGACCAAAAACATCAGAGAGACAGGCCTGTAGTCGTTCAGTTCTGATGTTGCAGGTTTCTTGGGGACTGGGATGATGGTAGACTGTTTGAAGCAGGATGGGACCTCACACAGCTCCAGGGATCTGTTGAAGATCTGTGTGAAGACCGGAGCCAGTTGGTCAGTGCAGACTTTCAGGCAGGAGGGAGACACTTTGTCCAGGCCAGCTGCCTTCTTGATCTTCTGCTGCTTCAAGAGCCATCTCACATCCTGTTTGTGAATCACCAGGGCACAGAATGGGGACTGGGGTGTGATTGAGGTAGTTTTAAGGTAGGGGTGGGCACATGTGGGCAGTCGAGGTATCCTTTTGGTATCTGCAGAAAAACATGTTTCGCTCGTGACCCAGTCCCTTATTGTTGAAAACCAAAAATCCGGTCATTTGCCAGATTGTATGAAATTCAAAGTTGCATTGGACAGACTTCCAATGGAAACCACATTCAAATTCAAAATCGTTTTTTGTGTTGAATGGCTGCAGACACATTCCATATACACACTGAACACAACCAGTTGTTCCTCTCTTTGTTTCCAGAAGCCATGCCAGCTTTTGATCGCTTTCCAATGCGCTGTTGTTCCGTTTCACGTCACAATCACAGAGTGTGTGGCCCTGTCGACCTCAGTGTGGACCACACACACACACATAAGAATTTGATATCATAAATACTGAACAGGTTTTTGACATTTACGCTGGATTCCCCGATCATTTTCGAGTAGATAGGGGAGGGAGAAACACTAAATTAAAAAATGCTGGGCACCATTAAACCTCTGAAAATGATTTTCTACCTACTCCCCACAACTAGGATGTATTTATCTTTATCAGCATAATTATATTTTGTTTTATATCACTTTCCATACAGGAGCAAACCAAGAAACTAGCTGCTTTTCAGAAACAAGTGTAAGCCCTTATTCCTACTCCGGACAAAAGATTTGTAGTGTATTCATTATCAACTCCTCCCGATTAAATCTTAAACGTACATGTCGTGCACTCTTTCAGCAACAAGGACGCAATCTCAAGACTGTTGCCCCTTGTGGTTTGGATGTCAAACAGCCTGGAGGTGCTCCAGTTCATCCAGTATCAGCTGCCTGTCATCTTGGAATGGAGAACCTGTGAAGAGAATGAAGAGAGAAGAGAAGGAGAGTTTTGGGAGAATTTGGGTCAGTCACATTTGAAGATTTCAGGTTCATTATTCACCGATGATAAAATTTCGACAAACTGGATAAGGGCACACCTGTGTAATAATCATACTGTCTTGATAACATCAAAATGCTCACAAATACAGATTTAGTTAATTTGTGAATAATTGTTGCCCAAATGGGCCTTCTATGAATATGGAAAAAGTCTTTTAGAGTTCACCTCATGAAAAATTGCAAACACAAAAATAATAAATAAATAAATAAAATAAAATAAGTGCCGCGTTCATATTTTTGATCACTGTGGTTGCTTATTTTTCAGACCTGCTGGAGTTGCAGCTGTCCTCTGTGCACTCGACCACTGAAGAAACAGTGGCGGCCTTGGAGGAGGTCGTCATGCTTACCTTTCAGCAGTGTGTGTACTATGTCACTAAGGTAAGAGGATAAATATATATTTGAAATTTGACAGCGATATGTAAATGGCTGGTGTCCTATTAGCAGCAGAATCGGAACAAAAGAGCATTTGATGTGGTGGAGGTCGAAGTTGGACATTCTTTAAATGATTTCACTTTGTATACTTGGGTACAGTATTGCCTGAACTGCCTTGACCAAAGTGTCCCCGCAAAGTTGGAAGCACACTATTATCCAAAATGTCGCGACATGCTTAAACAATAACACATCTTGCTGTCTTAACCCTTTCAGGGACAACGGTTACTACAGTGGACAGCTGATCATGTTTATCAGGTTACAGGGTGCATGAAAGGGGTAATGTAAAAAAAAAAACTGTGATATGCTGGTGTCAACATATAAGGATCAAAGAGTCTACAGTAAGTGTCTGTGTGGAGGAACAATCACTGCAAAATGCTGTGATGAAGCGAATCATCTGCGGTAAAAGTACGATAAAAGATGTGATGCTGTGAAACGGCAAACGGTGAGCCATGGCTAGAGAGGAAGAAGTGTTTATGACACTGTTAGCTAATGCTCGCCCAAAGGGCGTTGCAGCCGTGAATGTGGGTGTTTCTGAGTGATAATGCCTCGGCATGATAACGTTTCAGCAGAAAGTCGCCAAGTCGAGCTGATAATGTCACTCCAGGGATGCAAATATTTGTATACAAGTCCTTAAAAAAAAAAGAACATTTTCCATAATGGACATTGCTTCATGCAATGGGGCATGTATCATATAAATTACATATTTAATAATATAGTGCAATAATACAGTGAACTGGAGGTTTATATGGTGTTGAACTATATCCTGGGTTACTCCAAACTACTACCAATGACAAGTCAAAACTTCACTCGTGTTGCGGCTCCATCTGGCTCCAACACTGATGAACGTGTCGTTCAAGAAAGTAAAATAATCAGTGACAGGCTGAGAATAAAGGGCCCAGTTTTCTCCTGACAGCTTTTTAAGCCGAGCCACCGGCCGCAGTGGCAGACCACACTGGGGTTATTGTGGCACTGGTGAGTGACAAGACACCGAGGCCCTTTGTGCGAATCCTGTTTACTGACGGAGCTTAGCCGAGGTTTTTGAACTGTTGTTAAGCACTCTTAATGTTGTAATATTTTCCATTAGGTATCTGAACGAATTTTTTTGGGGGGGGGGGCAATTTAGTATGTGAACATCTAACTGCCAGAAGCGCCATACTTCATGGTCAATTTTAAGATGATGTCATTGTTGAAGTTCATCTTCATTTTTGTGCTGGGGCAATGGCCGGTTTGTGAATTTGCTCGAGGTGCTTCGCCTCACTGGGGGTTACACCCGCAGCCCCCAGTGCATCTCACAATTTGGAGACAAAACATAGACTAAATTTTAGACTGGTTGAAAATGAGTCTTTTTTGCAGCGCAGGTGGGCTAACGCGATTTGAGCGTATTTAATCGAGGCGCAGGCTGACAGATTTGGCTCTCCGCTTATGTGGGCCTCATAGTATTTCATTCATAATATGACACCAGCATACATGGGCGCATAATTGTGAGATACGAGGCGGTCTCCAATTTCCCAAGTATCATACACACGGTTGACAACATAATCCGAAAGGGGGGGGGAATCTTGCAGTTCATGCACCAATGCTTTGCAAAAACTCCAGCGAGTCTAATTCTGTTTCCTCAGTGGTCAAGCACGGTGAACTCGTGGGTGTTGTTGTAGTAGTAGTAGTAGTAGTAGTAGTAGTAGTAGTAGTAGTAGTAGAAGTAGTATGTATTTATTTCTGTTCCTCTTGCCCAAAGTTAGCTGGGATAGGCTCCAGCTCACCCGTGACCATGATAAGGACAACCGGTATAGGAAATGTACAGTTTTGTATATGCTGGTATTATAACTCTATTCCGTGTTTCCTCAGTCTAAATATACCCCAGCCAACTGTATGTCTTTGACCTAGATATCCCGTTGAACAAACAAGAGAGCCAGAACCAAAGCAAGTTATGTAAAGTCTTATGATTATTGCATTGCTGGTCTAACAGGCCATCAGCATGCAGCCACCGAGGCAAAGTCTCAATTTTCATGCCAGCAGAAAGTCAAACGGATTATGTTCCTGATTCAGCTCATTTGGTTTTCTTTTACCCTTTTCTTCTTGCAGGAAGGAAGTCAGTGATATGACACAGTCTCTCCAAAGTGAGCATAAAGTGGCTGTCCTTTAAGTTTAGGATAACACATTTCTGTTCGGTGCACGGCGACCAATGCATTTTCTCTATGTCTGTCCACAACGTACTTTCTTTCAACTTGTCTGAAATGTGATAGAAGCATACTTTTTGCGTGGTATTAAGAACATATCCTTGACAGGTCTGCCCTGACTACTGAATACAGATATCATTTACCTCCATTGAACAATTTCAACCCTGTCTGTAGCATATCGATAGCTTAGCAATACTATTGCATAAATAGCAGCCTTTTATCGGAGAAAACTGAGTCAAGTGTGTCACAGTTTAGGGTAGTTTAGGATACCAGACAGCATTACATAAAATGGATTGTAAAATAATTTAACCAGGGGTGTCAAACTTATTTATGTCGCAGTCCGCATAGTAATTATATTTTCTCCCGTTGTGACTATGAACCCACATAAATGTCTGATCGCCTCTTATTACTACACAACATAGATGGATAACTACTGCTGAAATCAGGAGCTAGTTAAAAAAAAAAAAAAAAAAAAGTTCAACTATTATTATATTTGGGTCGCATCGTGGTTGACTCGTGAGCACGTGCGCCTCATAGTACAGAGGTGCAGGGTTCGATTCCAGCTCCGGCCTTCCTGTGTGGAGTTTGTATGTTCTCCCCCGTGCCTGTGTGGGTTTTCTCCAGATACTTCCTCCTACATTCCAAAAACATGCATGGCAGGTTAAGGGAACACTCTAAATCATGTGTCAAACTCAAGGCCCGGGGCTCAGATCTGGCCCGCCACGTCATTTTATGTGGCCCGCGAAAGCAATTCAAGCATGTCAACTTCCATGATGCTTGTTAAAGCCTGAACGAAAATTTCAAATTGTCATATATAATGGAATAATTACAATGTTTGAACAATCCGTTATTCTTGACTTCTGATTTCAAAACTAGTTATCCATCTCTTTGTTATTCGATGTGTATGTAATATGTGGAGGTAGTTTCACGAAATTCATTTTCATAACGGCCCTCCAAGGAAAACCGTAACTACAATGTGGCCCGCGACAAAATTGAGTTTGACACCCCTGCTCCAAATTGTCTCGAGGTGTGATTGTAAGTGCGAATGGCCGTTTGTCTCTGTGTGCCTTGCGATTACCTGGAAACCGGTTCAGAGTGTACCCCACCGACTGCCTTAAGACAGCTAGGATAGGCTCCAGCATGTCTGGGACCCTCGTGAGGACAAGCGGATTAGAAAATGGATGAGATGGTTGTAAAAAAAAAAAATATATATATATATATATATATATATATATATATATATATATACATACATATATTTAAATGGTTGGAGCGCAACATGATTTGCCTTCTCAGGCCACATGAAATGATGTGGTGGGCCAAATCTGGCCCCTGGGCCTTGAGTTTGAGACTTGATTTCAAATTTTCAACCATTGTGTCACGTTCTGACTTCAAACATACTGTAAATGTATTTCATTGTCATTTGATGCAATATACCAATGTAGTGTCATAGTTTATTATGTAGGCTATGAAACATTATAATTGGTTTTGAAACTGAATTCTCTGAACAAAAATGATCACTTTTCATTTGGTGTCCCTAAAAAAAATCCTATGAAAGTAAACTAAACTTAATTCGTAAATAGTCTACTTGTGTGTAGTAAAAGAACATTTTGCTTTTTTCAAGTTTTGTTTTCCAGTTTTGATTCAGTGCACTCCTGAATACTTATGGTTTGGCACCTGCGTATTTTTTTTTCAATTGTTTTATTTTCCAAATTTTTTTGTTTGTTTTTTGGGGAGTTGTATTTTTGTGGGAGTGAAGCCATCTGCCTCATTTTGAAGAGGCTTAGTGTTTTTGGGTTTATTGGCAGTTCGGTTTAAATAATTACATTGGGTATTTTATTTCCAATGCATTTCGATGGGTATTAATTGTACGCCGATTTTTTGCTATTCGCAGATCTGCCAAATGGCGGAAGTGCACTGTATTATCAATGGGATTTAGGTCAATGGCTTTCTTCTTGCCACTTTTCCATCAAAGCCAGATGTGCAGGACTAATAGTAGTTCTGTGGACACTCGAGCCGTTGATCTTTTCAACTGTCTGTTCTCGAACGAATCTCAGAGGTTTTCACAGAACAGCTGTATTTATATATCGTTCGACTAAACGTGGCCTGTATTGCAGAGGTTAGAAATTTGGCATCTGGTTTCTCAGGGCATCGTTCCATATGTAGCGGTCACCAGCCTGGGATATGGCCAAAGGGCATCCACTTCTACATCTTTCTGTGACTCTTCCAGTCTCTTGGTATGTCTGTTGCAACCTGCTGATGACATTCTTTGACACTCTCAGCTCAGTGGCCACTTCCGTCCAAGAACGTCCACTTTGAAGCATCACAAGGTACTGTTGATCCATTGTTAGGTGTTGTCTTGGTCTCATAATGTCAAAATGTGAACTGTATGATGAGGACGACTGTGTAAACATCAGTGCTAATTGAACTAGGACATTTATTGGTGGATTCAAAGATCAAACTGAATGATGAAGTGCGGTATCAAGTGCAGACTCCCTTACGAATGAAAACATGATATATATGTCCAGATTTATGATAAAGCCAGTCTGACCCATTTCCAGTTGTTACATACAGATGTAAGGGTGAAATTAACCCTTTCACGCACCCTGTAACCTGATAACATGATAAGGTGTCCACTGTAGTAACCGATGTCCCTGAAAGGGTTAATATTACATGTCCTGGCTTTTTTGCACTTTCCCAAATAAGAGGCAGAATGCCCGGTGGTCCAGTGGTTAGCGCGTTGATCTTGTGAGGATGAAGCAGATTAGAAAATGGATGGATGGACCCACAGTCACAGTTGACAACCGTGACTGTGGGTTTCGAAGTAACCATTCAGCCCACATTCTCTGTATGTAATCCCTCTGACTCGGGTTGGTTGAGTAGTAGCATTCCAACAGAGCCATGTTATCGCATCTCGCCCATCTCCGCTTTGTTCCAGTAGTCCATAGAGTGAAGGGTCTTGCCCAAGTACCCACACTGGATGATGTTATGTGCTCTGGTTGCCCCAAGCGGGAATCAAACCCCAGTCTCCAGTACTCCAAACCGGTGCCTTACCAACTGAGCTATCCAGCCGCTAGATAGAAATACCAAGGGCTCCGAGAGGAGCTGGAGAGAGCCTGTAAGGCAGGGGTGTCAAAGTCAAATGGACGGAGGGCCAGATAAAAAAATTTGCTGCAAGCCAAGGGCCGGACTGATCGAATGTTCATTGAAAATTTTAAAAATGACCACATATTGTTTATTAAACCAAATTTAATTGACTGAAAACCTAACAAATACATTCCAATATGGTCAGATAAATAAAGCAATTTTTTTATCTGACCAGCATTTTTTTATGGCTATGTCAGTAAACTTTAATTTTCAACAGGCACAAAAAAATTTCCTTTGTATAAAAATACCCATAACATGAATGAAAGAAGCCGACATTATTCAAGGCACTACCACTAGTCCATATTTTCTCTTTTAGCAAAAGTAGGCTAAATTTACTTAAAAGAAAAACAAATAATAGTACAGTAATTTTCGATCATTTACTCGAATAAAATATTTTTAAAACATAATTGGATTGAAATACAATAAAATAAAGTGCAAAAATGTATAAACCAAAAACAACGCTTTCTTCAAGCAGAAGTAACAAGCAGCGAAAGCAAATATTATACTTTAATTTTTAAACTTGAACTGAGTAAAAACTCTTAGTATGTGATTGCACAGTATATTATAAGTAATATTCACTTCTTTGAGGCTGAGGCTGATACTCGGTGGTGTCTTAACTTTTCTACAAGTTCATCAATATTTGGGGTCAGGCT